>NC_066521.1:8078207-8140707 GCF_024679095.1 Eriocheir sinensis
TGGCCTGTATGTTTTTGGCAAAAACTTTTATATTCTCATTAAAACAATTTATTAATCACTCTTATATTCATATTCTTTGTAGATACACACTTTATCAGTCAATTATCTTACAACCAATAACAAATAGTGGAATATTTCTGTTAATTAGTAATATTTCACCTTTTAGACCCTTTTTCTTCAACTACGTACCTATTTAACCCATCCGGTACGATTGGCATGGATTTGGCTTTCACTGGTAGCCTGGTTTAAGACCCTTTTTCTTCAACTACGTACCTATTTAACCCATCCGGTACGATTGGCATGGATTTGGCTTTCACTGGTAGCCTGGTTTAAGACCCTTTTTCTTCAACTACGTACCTATTTAACCCATCTCCCGGATAGTGGAGTGTTTCCCATGTGGTATTGGTATGCTGGATATCCCTTCCCAAGGTGTAGAACTACATTTTCTTCACTGAATTGTAGCAGCCACTATTTGTTCCATTTCTGTAGTTTGGTGATGTTTTCTCGTAGGAAATTCGCAGTTAAGGGGTTAAATTACATGAATTAATCATGACTAATATATGACGCTTTTTTTCAGCCCCGCTGCTGTATTGCTAGAGAGCATCCCAGCACATTGTTCATTACTTGTGGAAAAGATACCATCAGCTGCTCCGGCAACAGCCACTGACTCAACATCTGGTGGCCCTATGACACTAGCCACTGCTTCATCATCTGCTGGCATAATGACACCTGCCACTGCTTCATCATCTGCTGGCACTATGACACCAGCCACTGCTTCATCATCTGCTGGCCCAATGACACCTGCCACTGCTTCATCATCTGCTGGCACTATGACACCAGCCACTGCTTCATCATCTGCTGGCCCAATGACACCTGCCACTGCAAGGGATGACAATGAAGCTGCTCCACCACAGTCACCACCTACTTCATCGGAGTTAAGAGATGCCTTTCATAGGGCAGCAGTATAATTTTTTGATGCTGGGGCTGAATATTACTGCTTCAAGGCTATGATTTTGTCACTTTTTTTTTTATTACTGAGGAGGTTAGGGTGGAAGGGGTGAAAAATAATCTCTGCTGTTTTTCGACAGAAACGGTTAGCAAATTCATTCAAAGCACAAAATTTACCAGAAAAAAAATTGTGCGCCATTGTGAGTGTGTTCACTTGAGATTGGGCTCCAATACGCCTCCGTGGTCTAGTGGTCAGCATGCCTGGCTTCTACGCGGGACCGGGTTCGAATCCCGGCCCGGGCAGTCGGCGTGCAGCTCACCCAGCTGATCATCCTCCCTCTCGGGCTGGTCGATAAACTGTGGTAACCCAGATGTCACACTGACCCTGTGTCCCGGGGTAATGGGCTCCCACCCACCACAGGCTCAAGGGCCAATGTTACGGAGATGAGCACCGATGCCACGCGCTGCTACAGCGTATGCCCCAACTTTACCTTTACCTTTATTGGCTCGACTGACAGACATGGCTTTGTATGTCGAAGGTCACTGGTTCAATCCCCACAGCCAGCACTCTCTAACTTGGATTTTTCTGAGCTCCCTAGAGCCTAGATTAATTTCTCGGTGATAAATGAGGAGATTTGCACCGGCACCCAGTCTTGGGTGTTACAAGATACGTTGTTACAATCAGGGGCGTCATTTGGACTTTAAAAGTAGGAGGGACATTAGGGCAGACAGTTATATATATATATATATATATATATATATATATATATATATATATATATATATATATATATATATATATATATATATATATATATATATATATATATATATATATATATATATACCATCATTAGCTAGTAACACTTTTAGGCACCGATCATATTTGCATTTTATGTAGTCTGTGATGCAGGCAGGATATTCATTAGCACCTAATTAGACTCGTGCTGTTCTCCAGTGCTCTCTGATGCACTCACAATCAAAGATGTAGTATACCTATATGGTAGCATTGAGTAATCTTAGGCCACTTGGTAAAGTGTTCACCGAAGTCCGACCCAAGCTGACAACATAACCTAAGCGTGTTTGCAAGCTGAGTGCTTAGAATATTGGCATAATAATAAAAGATGCTGAAAACTGGATTCCACTACTTTATTGAATATATGAATAATTATATACTGAATTTGTAATGGAGCCAAGATAAAAAAAATCTGTGTTTATCAGTGGTCATACCATGATCTCATGAAAAAAAATTAGTTGACATATATAATTAATTACTACGTATTTTGGTATGATGACCATTGCACGTTAATACCATAGCTTTGCTAGCATTTAGTAATCTTAGGTCACTTGGTAAAGTGTTCACCTAAGTCCGACCCAAGCTGACAACATAAACCTAAGCATGTTTGCAAGCTGAGTGCTTAGAATATTGGCATAATAATAAAAGATGCTGAAAACTAGATTCCACTACTTGATTTAATATATGAGTAATTATATACTGAATTTGTAATGGAGCCAAGATAAAAAAGCTATGTTTTTCAGTGGTCATACCATGATCTCATGAAAATAAATAGGTTGACATATATAATTAATTACTACGTATTTTGTTATGACGACTATTGCACATTAATATCATAGTTTTGAATCCAATGATGAATATCTTCAAGCAAGACACAAATAGCAACAGATTGGTCACCAATTCACTCAGTAAACACAATACTCCAGAAAAGTATACACTGAATTCACAATAAAGTTGTTTTTCCACTTGCAACTTTGTAAACAGAAACCAAGTAACCTCGTTTTACTTCACTCATAAGTCATGATGCTCGCGATGTGGTCACCTCGACCTCTCGTTCCTCCTCCCTCACACTAGCACACGTCACTAACAAGCTTTCTTACCACCATTATCTCAATACGAATAACCGGCAGGAGTAATTTGTTTTCTGACTTGATTTTAAAGCAACAGTAATTATAAATCATATTCTAAATTACATTTAATGGAATTTTAATGTCATCTTTTTCATTTGCATGTGTGTACCTTTCTGCTACAAATGAGTTTTTTTTCCCATGTTTTGTTTTTCTTAACTCAAATATTTCACATTTTAATCAATAACAAAGGCATCAAACACTAATTGTATGTTCAAGCTATGTAAGTTTTTTTTTTCTGTTCACATAAACTACTTCGTTTTCCTTTGGTGCCATTATTTTCACATGGGTGCAGTCTATCACTCCCACAACAGCGGCAAGTTGGTACAACTCTGCTTGCTTTTCACGGATCTCCACCCTATCAAGGGGAGACTGGATAAACCTCCCGACTACCTACGGGGCACTGAGGGCGGCCAGAGTTTCCTCAATCACCCTGCTTACATTACTCTGGCTAACCCTCAAACTCATCACTTGAACACTGCAGCATTTTTCCTGTAGCCAAGTATCTTTAAGTCAAAAATCACTTTCAACCCCGGAGTGAGGGAATGCTCCCTTTGAACTGGATCTTGTAGCTCTCTTCTCACCGAATCAGTCACATACCTCATTCCTGCACGGTCTAATATGTATCTCTTGACAAGTTCACCATCGTTATACAGTTCCAAAGCGTCCTATCGAACTCTAAATTGCGGAGGCGGGCTGGGCGAGGAAGTCCGGCGGCCATGTTGATATGGGTCTGGGTCTGGGATTCACCATTAACTTTACTATTAAGTGTTTAGAAGTCCTCGCCAGCACTCCCAAGTTAATACCGTTGGTGAGGATACACTTTGAGAGTGGAGTTAATACTAAAGCCGAAAGTTAATACCAAGTTTAGTATTAATAGTTGTCGAGGATACGGGCCCTGGGCCCGTATGCTACAGTGTTCAAGTGATGAGTTTGGGGTAAGCCAGAGCAGTGTAAGCAGGATGATTGCGGAAAGTCTGGCCGCCCTCAGTGACCCGTAGGTTGTCGGGAGGTTTATCCAGTCTCCCCTTGATAGATCCGTGAAAAGCAAGCAGAATTTTACCAACTTGCCGGTGTTGTGGGAGTGATAGACTGCAGTGTGCACCCATGTGAAAATAATGGCACCAAAGGAAAACGAAGTAGTTTATGTGAACAGAAAAAAAAAACTTACATAGCTTGAACATACAATTAGTGTTTGATGCCTTTGTTATTGATTAAAATGTGAAATATTTGAATTGAGGAAAACGAAACATGGGAAAAAAAACTTTTATTTGTAGCAGAAAGGTACACACATGCAAATGGAAAAGATGACATTAAAATTGCATTAAAATGTAATTTAAAATGTGATTTACAATTATTGTTGCTTTAAAATCAAGTTAGAAAACAAATTACTCCTGCCGGTTATTCGTATTGAGATAATGGTGGTAAGAAAGGTTGTTAGTGACGTCTGCTAGTGTGAGGGAGGAGGAACGAAAGGTCGAGGTGACCACATCGCGTACATCATGACTTATGAGTGAAGTAAAACGAGGTTACTTGGTTTCTGTTTACAAAGTTCCAAGTGGAAAAACAACTTTATTGTGAATTCAGTGTATACTTTTCTGGAGTATTGTGTTTACTGAGTGAATTGGTGACCAATCTGTTGCTATTTGTGTCTTGCTTGAAGATATTCATCATTGGATTCAAAGCTATGGTATTAATGTGCAATAGTCGTCATAACAAAATACGTAGTAATTAATTATATATATCAATCTATCTATTTTCATGAGATCATGGTATGACCACTGAAAAACATAGCTTTTTTATCTTGGCTCCATTACAAATTCAGTATATAATTACTCATATATTAAATAAAGTAGTGGAATCTAGTTTTCAGCATCTTTTATTATTATGCCAATATTCTAAGCACTCAGCTTGCAAACATGCTTAGGTTTATGTTGTCAGCTTGGGTCGGACTTAGGTGAACACTTTACCAAGTGACCTAAGATTACTAAATGCTAGCAAAGCTATGGTATTAACGTGCAATGGTCATCATACCAAAATACGTAGTAATTAATTATATATGTCAACTTATTTTTTTTCATGAGATCATGGTATGACCACTGAAAAACATAGCTTTTTTATCATGGCTCCATTACAAATTCAGTATATAATTATTCATATATTCAATAAAGTAGTGGAATCCAGTTTTCAGCATCTTTTATTATTATACCAATATTCTAAGCACTCAGCTTGCAAACACGCTTAGGTTATGTTGTCAGCTTGGGTCGGACCTCGGTGAACACTTTACCAAGTGACCTAAGATTACTAAATGCTACCATATAGGTATACTACATCTTTGATTGTGAGTGCATCAGAGAGCACTGCAGAACAGCACGAGTCTAATTAGGTGCTAATGAATATCCTGCCTGCATCACAGACTACATAAAATGCAAATATGATCGGTGCCTAAAAGTGTTATTAGCTAATGATGGTATATATATATAGATATATATATATATATATATATATATATATATATATATATATATATATATATATATATATATATATATATATATATATATATATATATATATATATATATATATATATATATATATATATATATATATATATATATATATATATATATATATATATATATATATATATATATATATAAAAACAATCTCCTCATTTAACACCGAGAAATTAATCTAGGCTCTAGGGAACTCAGAAAAATCCAAGTTAGAGAGCGCTGGCTGTGGGGATTGAACCAGTGACCTTCGACATACAAAGCCATGTCTGTCAGTCGAGCCAATAAAGGTAAAGGTAAAGTTGGGGCAAACGATGTAGCAGCGCGTGGCCTCGGTGCTCATCTCCGTAACATTGGCCCTTGAGCCTGTGGTGGGAGGGAGCCCATTACCCCGGGACACAGGGCCAGTGTGACATCCGGGTTACCACAGTTTCCCCAGGTTTCCCCAGGTAGTCATTTATCGACCAGCTCGAGAGGGAGGATGATCAGCTGGGTGAGCTGCACGCCGACTGCCCGGGCCGGGATTCGAACCCGGGCCCGCGTAGAAGCCAGGGATGCTGACCACTAGACCACGGAGGCGTATTGGAGCCCAATCTCAAGTGAACCCACACACAATGGCACACAATTTTTTTTCTGGTAAATTTTGTGCTTTGAATGAATTTGCTAACCGTTTCTGTAGAAAAACAGCAGAGATTATTTTTCACCCCTTCCACCCTAACCTCCTCAGTAATAAAAAAAGTGACAAAATCATAGCCTTGAAGCAGTAATATTCAGCCCCAGCATCAAAAAATTATACTGCTGCCCTATGAAAGGCATCTCTTAACTCCGATGAAGTAGGTGGTGACTATGGTGGAGCAGCTTCATTGTCATCCCTTGCAGTGGCAGGTGTCATTGGGCCAGCAGATGATGAAGCAGTGGCTGGTGTCATAGTGCCAGCAGATGATGAATCAGTGGCAGGTGTCATTGGGCCAGCAGATGATGAAGCAGTGGCTGGTGTCATAGTGCCAGGAGATGATGAAGCAGTGGCAGGTGTCATTATGCCAGCAGATGATGAAGCAGTGGCTAGTGTCATAGGGCCAGCAGATGTTGAATCAGTGGCTGTTGCCGGAGCAGCTGATGGTATCTTTTCCACAAGTAATGAACAATGTGCTGGGATGCTCTCTAGCAATACAGCAGCGGGGCTGAAAAAAGCGTCATATATTAGTCATGATTAATGCATGTAACTTAACTCCTTAACTGCGGATTTCCTACAAGAAAACATCACCAAACTGCAGAAATGGAAGAAATAGTGGCTGCTACAATTCAGTGAAGAAAATGTAGTCCTACATCTTGGGAGGGGATATCCAGCATACCAATACCACGTGGGAAACACTCCACTATCCACTGCAGAGGCAGAGAAAGACCTGGGACTATTATGTGACCAGGCTACCAGTGAAAGCCAAATCCATGCCAATCGTACCGGATGGGTACGTAGTTGAAGAAAAAGGGTCTTAAAGGTGAAATATTACTTATTAACAGAAATATTCCGCTATTTGTTATTGGTTGTAAAATAATTGACTGATAAAATGTGTATCTACAAAGAATATGAATTTGAGAGTGATTAATAATTTTTTTTAATGAGAATATAAAAGTTTTTGCCAAAAACATACAGGGCAGTCAATATTTCACTGCTGCTTGACTGCTGCTGCTGTTGCTGCTGTCCTGTCCCTAGCACATCATCAGCTGTGTCAATGCTGAATGGCCCTGGTACCCCTTGAAATACATTGACAGATGAACATTAAGAAAATTTCTATATCAAATATACAGTTCACTGCTATGAACTTACTAACTTTAAGCTGAAATAAAGGCATTGTGGCCAGTATAGCTGCATTCTGTGAGCACATAAAAAAAACTAACTAATATAACTTTTACATTTAAAGACATAACAACTAAAAAAAAATACCAGTCTGCCGCTGCTCATTCTTGCACTTGGCAATGCGAGGGTTTGATTTTTGTTGATCGTTGTACCAACGCCTCTCACAGTCACCCTGCGTACGGGGTCCACTTCCAGGGAAGACACTGTCAGGGTATAAATGTGAGACAAGTTTCTTAATCGTTTCACTATGGCATGCTATTTATTTCCCATACCTTCTCCAATAGCATTTAATACATGCTGTGATGGAAAGCTAAATCAGTACCGGTATTTTATTTACATGCATCATAAGACATTAACTTTTTAGTTATTATGAACATGGCCATAAATACTACTTTTCATTACCTACTTTTCTAAAATGCTTTTCTCTAAGTATGATGATATTACACAATACAGCTATACAAAAAAAATCAAAGCATCAATCTTAATTCCATTCTTTTGAGTACTTCTAACCTAACATTATATCACCAGAAACTGTTTGACCAATGCTATCAAAATAATATTTTAATCTTACTATACCATTCTCATCAAATCTACCTATTCCGATATAGTCTTAACATGAAATACTTGTAAAAGTGTTGAGAGTCTGGCATGCCCAACCCACCCACCCCCCAAAAAAATTATAAATAAGGAATAAATAAAATAACAGGTAAATATGACTTGACTCTCTTATACTAACCCCCTTTCCACCCTAACAAACTTGGGGACCTACCATGTTAGGTTAGGACGTGTTAGGTAGGACAGGTTTAGCAGGAGTTGGTTTAGTTATGTTAGATTGTTGAGGGAGTGGGGGTTGCAGCAGAAATGGTCATGATGATGCTATTCACGTGGAGCAGTAGGAAAAAGTATGTTCTGTTTGGAAACTCTGTGGATGTGTTTGTATACAAAAATACTCAATTGACGAGGTTAGGTTAGTTTGCAAGTTACTTGAATCATGAATATGTGAATATCTAACAAAAAAAATAAAAGCCTTAACCTTAATTTCACTATCTTGAGTACATTCCAATCTAACATTATATCACCATAATCTGTTTGACCAATGTTTTAAATATACTATTTTAATCTTACTTTACCATTCTCACGAAACCTACCTATTCTCCCCCCCAATAAAAAAAGAGAATAAACAAATAAAAATAAATAAAGAATAAAAAAGGGCAAATATGCCTTAACTATCTATACCAACTCCCTCTTCCCCCAATCAAACTTGGCATGTTAAGTCAGGATGTGTATGGTTGGACGGGGCAGGTTTGGCATGGTTAGGTTTAGTTATGCTAGGTTGTTGAGGGAGAGGGGGTTGTGGCAGAAATGGTCATAATGAAACTATTCAGATACAGAATAAAAAGATATGTTCTGTTTGGAAGGTCAGTGGTTGTGTTATTATGCAAAAAATACCCAATTGATTAGGTTAGGTTAGTTTGTAAGCTAATTGAACCATGAATATGTGATTACTAACCTTGTTACAGCTTCTGCCACTTCAGTCCACGCTCTCTTCTTATCCTCAGGGATGATACTCTTTCCATAACACCCTCTGATTATACGTAGTTTTTCATGAATTTGATGTAAGAAGACCGTTTCATCTGGCGACCAATTATACTTACTCCTTTTCTGCGCTGGTTTTCCGGCCCGTAGATGTGCCCATTGGGGCAGATGACGTGGTTATGGTGCGGTAATTTCAGCAGAACAAGCTGTGACGCAGGAGGGGAGATAAGGACATTGACGAGTGACGGAGTAAAAGCAGCCTTTGAGGGTGCTTCTATCTGCCACAAAACTCAATATTTTCTTGTGTGTGCCATTTATTATGTTTTTGTTGTACATTTATAAATGTTTTCTTTATTTTTCTTTTGAAATATTTACTTAATTCATGTCGGATGTTTACGTTTTGCATGGAGGCGACCTTAGCAACGAGCCCGCCATAATGAAGAAGATAATAGTAGCCAGGATTTGCTAATACTTACACTCAAAGTTGACGAGGATAGCTATTACTCTTAATAAATTGAAACTATTAACTTTGATAGTAACCTTAAGAGTAAAAGTTAATAGCTCGTGAGGATACGGGCCCTGGGTTGGCTGTTTGACTATTGGGAACTTGGCAGTCTCGCATTCACTCCGTTACGAGAGGATCTACTCACTCTTCGTGTTTGTAGCAACTATTCTGTGCTTCATTTGTGATCACATTATGGGTCCTAAACGTCCAGCTCCTAGTACAAGTGGTGACCCTTCAGTTCAGCGCAAAATGACTGCTCTTGCTCTGGAAACTAAGTTAGAAATTGTGAAAAGAGCAGACGATGGTGAGGGTGCGTTTGCCCCTGGCCGTGTGTACAACCCCGGAGAGTCTACAATCCGCAACATTGTAAAAAGTGCTGATAAATTTCGTGCTGCAGTGATTCAGTCGTCTAGCCTTTCATCTAAAATTGCCACAAAAGTTCGTAACCACATTCTAGAAAAGATGGATAAGTTAATGGTCATGTACATTGACCATGAAAATATGAAGAAAAGTTGTGTGTTGAATGCTACGGTAAGGCGCTGAGGATCTATGAGCGTTTGTGTCATGAGGCAGGTGACGATGCTCCTGTTGAGGCATTTTTGGCTAGTAAAGGTTGGTTTGCCAGATACATGAAAAGGAACACTTTTCATAATTTGGCTATTCGTGGTGAGCAGGCAAGTGCAGATCATGACGGTGTTGCACGATATCCTGCCGAGCTTCAGCAAATCATTGAAGAGTTAGGCGTCACAAGAAAAGCTTTCAACGCAGATGAAACGGGCTTGTTTTGGAAACCCATGCCACGCAGAACATAAATAAGCAAAGAGGAAAAAACAGCACCTGGATTGAAAGCTTCCAAATATTGACTCACGCTTCTTTTATGTGGAAATGCTGAAGGTGACTGTAAAATGAAGCCACTGTTAGTGTACCGATCTGAGAACCCCCGAGCCTTAAAAGGATTAAGTAAGAATATGCTGCCTGTTCACTGGGCATCTAATAAGAAGGCTTGGGTAACAGGGCAGGTGTTCGAAGATTGGTTCATCAAGCACTTTGCAGTAGAGGCTGAGCGATATTGTAGGGAGCAGAACCTGGCCTTTAAAGTTCTCCTTTTATTGGACAATGCTCCTGGGCACCCAAAATACTTGGACAGCATCAGCCCTAATATCACCATTCGTTTCCTGCCACCAAACACTACGTCACTAATCCAACCTCTTGACCAGGGCGTCATCTCTACTTTCAAAGCTTATTTTCTACGCCGGACCTTCAGTCAACTTTGGGAAGGAACTGATGATTTTGGAGCCCCTGGAACCAAGCCTACCGTGACCGAATGGTGGAAGTCCTTTAATATTCGTGCTGCAATTAACAACATTGGAGTATCTTGGAAAGAAGTGAAAGCTTCTACTGTTAATGCTTCTTGGAAAGCAATTTGGAATGATGCTGTGCACTCCAATGGATTTCCGTCATTTGCAGGAACCTTGCAACAGTGTGTAGACCTTGGACGTCGTGTAGGTGGAGAAGGTTTTGCAGACATGGAGCCTGATGACATCATCGAGCTTATCGACTCTCACGCTGAAGAGCTGTCAGTGGATGACTGATGGATGTGTTTGCCACAAAAGAGGATGAAGAGGTGTCTGATGAAGTGGACCTCAAGGTCAAAGAGATGACCATGAAAGAAATGGCCGCATTTTTTAAGCTTAGTGAAGACCTTGCACAGGCTGCCACGGACATGGATCCCAGTTTGGAGAGGAGTCAACACTTCAGACGTGCACTTCAAGGTTCTATCGCACCCTACAAGACCCTTTATGCACAAAAGCAGAATGCTGCCAAGCAAACAACAATAACATCATTCTTTACGACAGTCTCTGCAATTACTACTCCACCACCACCTTCAGAGGAGACAAAGGATGCACCTATATAGCCACTCCACTCCCAACGAAACTCCACCTTCGCTCCACTTCTCCACTCCAGCTCCAAGTCCTAACTCCTCCCGCACGTCGTCCTCTGCAGATGAAACATCAGATGCCTCCTTACTCCTGCCAGAGAGTTCTGTCAGCTTACCCAAGACACCAGCAGAAGCCCAACTATACCCAACAACGAAGATCCCGATCCCGATCCATCCTTACACTCGTCCCCCGGAGCCCACGCACCGCCAGTCATAGAGTGAGTACATTTCTAATTTTTTGTTTGTTTACAATGAATTTTCATATTATATTTTACATTGTATCTGTACTAATGTGCTTTATTGTTGCTTTAGTGCTTTATTATTGTGAAACGGCCGGAAAAAATAGATGGTTCGAAAACGGGTCGTGGAACATAACCCCCTATAATTAATGAGATGATAGGTTCGATATATGCGAATTCACATTATGCGAGCTTTTTGCAAAACCTAACCCTCGCATATAACGAATACCTGGTATGTATATATATATATATATATATATATATATATATATATATATATATATATATATATATATATATATATATATATATATATATATGGCACAATGTATTAATGTGATACACATAACCAAAATATTTAAATTACATTGGAATATGGAAATGAGTCAAATACGATCATGGCCTAACCGAGAGCAAACTTGAAGTAGGCGTGAGGTTGGTGCGTGTGTGTGTGTGTGTGTGTGAGAGAGAGAGAGAGAGAGAGAGAGAGAGAGAGAGAGAGAGAGAGAGATTTTTATAACTAGGAATAACACCGATGCCAAAGATAATGAAAATTAAAGTTTGCAGGAATATTACTTGATATTAAAAAGAAACCTCGATGTAATTCAGCCAACTGGCAGTTCGAAAAAGAAAAAAAAAGGTTAAGATAATAACGAGAGAAAAAAAAACAGGAGGTAAAATGTGTGAAGTGCTAAAAGAACAAGGAAATTAATGCGTAGAGTGCAATATGATGCATACTTAATGGATCAAAGGGAAAGTAGATTAATTTCCAGGTACTTATTGACCCCCCTCCCGTCTCTCTCTCTCTCTCTCTCTCTCTCTCTCTCTCTCTCTCTCTCTCTCTCTCTCTCTCTCTCTCTCTCTCTCTCTCTCTCTCTCTCTCTCTCTCTCTCTCTCTCTCAGTCTCTCAGAGAGAGAGAGAGAGAGAGAGAGAGAGAGAGAGAGAGAGAGAGAGAGAGAGAGAGAGAGAGAGAGAGAGAGAGAGAGAGAGTATCAGCCACGAAAGCAAGATTGTTCTTACGTATAATTTACTATCGTCTGACTCTTTTCTATCTCTAGGTTAGGAGTAAATTTTCCCTCCATTCTTTTAAGAGGAAAAAGCTTATAAGTTGTCCCAGCGCCTGACACAACACTCCATAAAAAAAAATTGTTTGGGTATTAACTATATTTATATACATTTTCTCTTGTTTTTAACCCCCCCCCCTCCCCCCACACGCACACACAGTGAGTAAAGGGGAAATTTGCTTTCTCTTAATAGTTTCTGGCAGTTTATTATTAATTGCATTTTTTACTTGGTTTCCATGTTTTGAAATATAGGCGATGGAGTCAGTGCTTAAAAGAAACACGTAGAAAACACTATTGTATACTGCTACATTTTTTCCTTTCTTCAGATATTATCTTTTGTATGTTGTGTTTTCTTCCAAGTGAGTTCAAGAATATATACCATTAATGTTAGCTTTTTCCCTCCTTCCCCTTTATATTATTTTGTATATCATATTTCTTTAAGTTGTCCTGGAAGCTTTGTCTATGTTCATTCGTATATTTTATAGTCCATCCATGCTGTCCTGAACATTCCCTGGGCTGCCTTTGTGCCTAGGTTTCCCTTAACACATTCCAGACACGTTACTTGGGGTCTTCCGCTCATCCTTCACCCCGCACTTCCTTGCCCATTACTCTTCTTCTCACGCACTCTTCATCTCTTCCCCTTACGTGTCCGTACCATTTCATTCTTCTTTCTTGCACCCCCTTGAATACTTCTTTCCTCTCACTCTCCTGATTCATTCATGGTCTGTCCTATCCTTTCATATTACACAACGTATTCAGCTAAACATTTTCGTTTCACATTCTATAGGTACACAAAATTTCAGCTTTTATATTTTGTTTTACCGTTATACTAATTAGTGTCATATTGCATTAAAAGTTTTTAGTAATAATTGTTCATAGCACTGCGTCATTGTCCCCCCAAAACTTTACTGAATACCCCGTTTTTGTACTTAGTTCGTTTTCTAATTCGAGAGAGAGAGAGAGAGAGAGAGAGAGAGAGAGAGAGAGAGAGAGAGAGAGAGAGAGAGAGAGAGAGAGGATCGTTGTCTGGTTTCATGTGTTAATGCCTCAGTGGAGTGATAATTTTTACTGATAATCTGCGGCATAATCGCCAGACGAAGAAAGGGAAGACCAAAGTAAGTGTAATGGTGTGTCGTACTTTTTAGCGGCGCAGGAAAATATCAGGCGGCGAGGAGGCAGTGAAGGCAGAATCTGCGTGGAAAACCTGTAGCGATTGTAAAGCACGGAGGAAGTTTCTGAATGGGAGTCCCTGAGTGTCTTTTGTTACTCATTCGTTTGACTTTCAAGAGGGAAAAAGGAAGGAAATCAGTAGGAGGCTTTTCTGAACTCGTCCCATATGTGTTTCTAAGAGATTGATATTATTTTCGGCTAAAAAAAATCAATTGAAAAGAACAAAACAATAAAACAACTATCTTTTCTGCCAACCAGTAAGTAAAAAAAATCGGTCTTCTTACGGGACAAAATTTCTGTCGTAGTTTATCCTGGACTCGGATTTCTTTCCCTCGCTCCCTCTTTCCACTAAATATATATTGAAGGTTTATACTGGTGAGACCGGGTATTTATTATTCTTTCCTTTTTCTTTCACCTTTTTTCCCACTCCTCCCCGCCCACGCTTCCTCCTCCTTTATTTATCTCCTCCCAAAATGCCTTCCTCTATTCATGCTCACTGTAATTGCTTCCTGTACGGCGTCAGGGGAGTGGCCCGAACCTTTGGACATTGCCATAGAGGGAAGGCGACCTGTAACCTGTCCTACCATTCATTATAATGCTCTCTCTCTCTCTCTCTCTCTCTCTCTCTCTCTCTCTCTCTCTCTCTCTCTCTCTCTCTCTCTCTCTCTCTCTCTCTCTCTCTCTCTCTCTCTCTCTCTCTCTCTCTCTCTCTCTCTCTCTCTCTCTCTCTCTCTCTCTCAAGGAAGTGACGGTCGAGCTTGTTTTTAAAGGAATCAATCGTGTTACATTGGACCACTGGCGGTGGGAGCTTATTTCATTCTCGCACTACAACGCTGGTGAAGAAAAATTTGGTGCAGTCTGATTTTACTTGTCTACATTTGAGTTTTATGACATTGTTCCTCGTTCTCAAAGTGTCATCTATCATAAACAATTTTGTTCTGTCTACATTCGTGAAACCATTAAGTATTTTAAAACATTCGATCAGTTTTCCTCGGAGGCGACGTTTCTCAAGAGAAAACATGTTGAGGGTGGAAAGTCTTTCTTCGTAGGATTTGTTGCGCAAGGAAGGGATAATTTTTGTTGCCCGACGCAGACCACCTTCTAATTTAGCAATGTCCTTTGAATGGTGAGGAGACCAAAACTGTACCGCATATTCTAAGTGGGGTCTGACTAAACTATTGTAGGGGATAAGTATTACATCTTTATTCTTGAATAAAAAGTTTCTTTTAATGAAGCCCAACATTCTCTTCCCTTTATTTGCTGCATCGATGCATTAATGTGAGAATTTGAGGTTTGACGCGATTTTGACCCCCAGGTCCTTAACGCACTGAACGCTTGTGAGTTTAACGCCGCGCATTTCGTATTCGAACTTCTTATTTCTTGTTCCAACTCGAAGGACCTGGCACTTGTCTACGTTAAAGGGCATCTCCCATTTATCCGACCAAGCTGAAATTTTGTGCAAGTCCTCTTGGAGGCTTTGCCCGTCTTCGTCAGTGAGAACCGAGCTACCAATCTTTGTGTCGTCTGCAAATTTACTAATGCGATTATTGAGTCCAACATCCACGCCGTTGATGTAAATAATGAAGAGCACTTGGCCAAGAACCGAGTCCTGAGGGACGCCACTAGTGACCGGCGCCCACTCTGAATTAAATCCGTCAATCACCACTCTTTGTTATCTGTTGCTCAACCAATTTGCGATCCATTGGTTTACTTGACCGTCAATACCTATTTGCTTTAATTTATAAAGTAATTTATGATGTGGGACTTTATCAAACGCTTTCTGGAAATCAAGATAGACTACGGCCAATGATTTGGTTACGTCATAAACTGAGAAAAGGTCGTTATAAAAGGTCAATAGGTTTGATAGGCAGGATCTTTTGTTACGGAAGCCACGTTATGAATCCCCAATTAATGAGTGGCTTTCGAAGTAACTCACAGTTTTGTCTCTAATTATGCTCTCAAGTAGCTTACCTACAATTGAAGTTAGACTAATGGGTCGGTAGTTAATTGGTATTTTTTTTTGTCTCCTTTCTTAAAAATCGGTGTCACGTTAACCTTTTTCCAATCCGAAGGGACGATGCCTTGTCGCAAGGACATATTAAATACAGTTGTGAGGGTGGAGACTATTTCGCTCTTTGTTTCTTTAAGCAGTATATGATATACTTTATCGGGTCCGGGACTTTTATTTCTTTTAAGTGAATGGAAAGCTTTAAGGATTTCATCGGTTGTTATTTCAAAATTAGGCTATGCATGCTCGAGATTTACATTAGTACTGGTGTTGGTGGTAGCGAGAGGAAGACTGTTAGTATTAAACACCGAAGGAAAGTAATTGTTTAAGAAGTTTGCAATGTATTGGCTGTCAGTCACTAGTGCACCGTCGCTGTTTGTTAAAGGTCCAATTCCACTTCTGATCGCCTTTCTATTGTTTATGTAACTGAAGAAAGATTTCGGATTATTTTTTCAGTTGGCTGCAATATTTTCTTCATATCTACGCTTTGCCTGATATACTAATCTTTTTACTCGTCGCCTGGCATCGTTATAAAGTCTAATGTTTTCGGGCTTGCTTTGTTCTTTCTTTAACCTGTAAAACAATTTTATCTCCTTGACTGAGTGTTTAATTTCGCTATTAAACCAAGGTGGGCTTTTATTAGTGTTAATTCGCTTCTCGCACAAGGGGACGAATGTGTTCTCTGGGCCTCATTATAAGAAACGTTATATTAAAAAATAAAGATGTAGTACTTCCGCTTTACAGTAGTTTAGTCAGACCCCACTTGGAATACGCGGTACAGTTTTGGTTTCCCCACCATGCAAAGGGCATTGCTAAATTAGAAGGTGTTCAACGTTAGGGAACAAAAATGATCCCTTCCTTGCGCAACAAACCATACGCCGAAAGGCTCTCAACTCTCAACTTGTTCTCTCTTGAGAAACGTCGCCTCCGAGGAAAACTGATCGAATGTTTTAAAATACTTTATGGCTTCACGAATGTAAATAAATCAAAATTGTTTATGATCGATGACACTTTGCGAACGAGAAATAATGGCACAAAACTTAAATGTAAACAAGTAAACTCATACTGCACCAAATTTTTCTTCACCAACGTTGTAGGGCGAGAATTGAATAAACTCCCACCTTCATTGGTCCAGTGCAACACGACTGACTCCTTTATAAACAAGCTTGACCGACACTTCCTGCAACTTAATATTTACTAAAGTAGAAATACAAAGATTTGAAGCTATGCGACTAATGTAGAATCACTTAGGTTCAAGGACAACCTCCTAGTCTGGATCATAGGGTCTGTGTGGTCTGAAACACTATGTAAATCTCTCTCTCTCTCTCTCTCTCTCTCTCTCTCTCTCTCTCTCTCTCTCTCTCTCTCTCTCTCTCCTTCCCTATCTATCAATCGTTTCCTCTCTCTTTCTCAGGAAGGAAGGTTATTAGGCATGGCTGTAGTTATAGGTGAATGAATGGGTGTAGATGGATAAACTATGTCTTGAGTGCTGAAATTTTGAGGTGGGTGCAATATATGAATGAACGTGTGTGTGTGTGTACTTGTGTGTGTGTGTGTGTGTGTGTGTGTGTGTGTGTGTGTGTGTGTGTGTGTTCTGACTTTCGATTTTCTGTTAAATCTGGGCTTGGCAAGGTGGATATTTGCGGTTTGATGCTTAAAAAGAGTATATAATTCAATATAGAAATCGGGAAGCGACCGAATTTAGAATGAGGGATATTTTTCAAAACCAAAAAAACAGTTGGAAGAAAAATGAGAAACGTGCGTGGAATTTGATATCAGATAAATATTGCTGAGTATATTTGAAAGATTTATCGGAGAGAGAGAGAGAGAGAGAGAGAGGTTATTGAGGCGACTAGGGCTGTTGTCTACGTAATTTATTTTCCTTCTATTTTGTATATTGTTCCGCGGCCTGGTATCTTTCGTATTGGATCTTCATCTGAATAGCAATTAGTATTACCCGAAACCCATTTAAAACCTACTGTTAAATCGTACATTTTGTCCCTTCATTAAAATAGGCCAAAATAATGATGGGGGAGTAAACTGAGCCTGTGGAGATGATGACTATAATGTTTGCTGGTGTTTTGGTGGAATATATTTCCGTTAGGATTAAAGAAATTGTGTTTAAGTAAAATCATCTACATACACCTTTTACCGTTCTCACCCGTTTGCAAAAATAAGCGAAGGGAGGGATGAGGTGAGTGAACCTGAACTGTGAAGACCATAAATACAGCGTTTTCTGGTGTCTGGGTTGAAATGGGTCCTATAAATACTCTTCTCCGAACCTTTTCATTCATACTTCCGCCAAAATTATCCAGCGAGTAATGTTTTGAAAAGTGTGAGTTAGATTTTGGAGGAAAAAACACGAACACGAAAACGGGGGAAGAAAGAGATGTTGACGGAAGGAAGGAACGAGAGAGAGAGAGAGAGAGAGAGAGAGAGAGAGAGAGAGAGAGAGAGAGAGAGAGAGAGAGAGAGAGAGAGAGAGAGAGAGTAAGGGACCCGAGGCGAAATTTGACTAAGTGGAGAAAAAGTGCATCTGGATCATCACGTGTTGGAAAAAATAAATAATTTTGTTATTTTTTATCGTCATTAATCATGCCTGTCACACACAGTCCTCCTTCTTTTTCTCCTCCTCCTCCTATTCACGCCCTACCCCACAGATGGGAATCACTCCCCTAGAAATTGGCACAATCGACGAACGGGATGTGAAAAAGTGCCTAGACAAACTCAAGACAAACAAGTCCACCGGACCCGACGACTTGTCACCCAGGCTGCTCAAGGAACTCAAGCAGCAAATCCTCAAGCCACTCACCGCCATCTACAATCTGTAGATCCCAAAAGTCTGGAAACAAGCGAACATAACACCGATCTACAAAAAGGGAGACAAAAGTGTGGCCCTAAACTACAGACCAATAGCTTGACCTCAGTGGCGGGAAAAATCCTCGAGATCATCAGAGACAAACTCGTTAGGTCCCTTGAAGACAACAACATTATTTCCGATGCTCAGCACGGTTTCAGGAACAAGCGCTCATGCTTAACCAATTTATTGGACCTCTTCCAAGGTATCTATGAAAACTGGGATAATCATATCCCCAGTGATGTTATATATCTAGACTTTCAGAAAGCCTTTGACAAAGTGCCACACGAAAGACTCCTCAAGAAACTTAAGTCTTCGGGGTTAGGCGACAATCTGACAGCGTGGATCAAAGACTGCACTGGAAGAAAACAACGAGTTGTACTCAACGGACAGGCCTCCGAGTGGCTCCCGGTCACAAGTGGAGTGCCACAGGGTTCAGTGCTGGGACCCATACTCTTCATCATATATATCAACGACCTAGAACTAGGATTAAAATCCAGTCTTTCAAAATTTGCCGACGACACAAAGGTGGATGGGAAGGCCGTCACGACGGCAGACTGCGAAATTATCCAGAGAGACCTCGACCAGATCACTTGGTGGTCAGAAAAATGGCAGATGTCCTTCAACACTACCAAATGTAAAGTAATGCATATCGGATCCAGAAAGAGCAACCACACATACCACATGGGTGGCGAACCACTACATATAGTGCAAGAGGAAAGAGACCACGGGGTCATCATCAGCAATGACTTGAAACAAACAAAACACTGCAAGTCCGCCTGTAAGAAAGCCAATACAATGCTTGGGTTCATAGCGAGGAGCTTCAAATACAAGACGCCGGGAGTTATGTTATCCTTGTATAATTCTCTGGTAAGGCCCCACCTGGAATACGCCGTGCAATTCTGGTCTCCTAATTACAGAAAAGACATTGAATTACTTGAGAGAGTACAGCGCCGCGCCACGAAGATGATACCATCACTGAGGACGAATTCCTATGAAGAGCGACTCGAGCGACTCAACCTCTTCACGTTGGAAAAGAAACGACTGCGGGGAGACATGATACAAGTCTTTAAGTACCTGAACAAGCTCAGCAACGTTGATCACTCCAAACTCTTCACGCTACAGACTAACCTGAGAACAAGAAACAACGGAAAAACAATCCAAGCAAAGCGATGCAATACCGACATCGGCAAGAGTTATTTCTCAAATAGAGTTGTTCGCCACTGGAACAGCCTTCCTGCAGAAGTGGTTAGCGCAGAGAGCATCAACTCCTTCAAGAAACGCATTCATCGCCACTTTGCTGCATCGGGAGTGAACTGAACGTACCCAAGAGTAGATACATAAGTGCTTTAATCCTTCCCTGCAAGCCACTCCTATGGCAAACGGACTGATTAAATCACTGAATGCAGATAGCCTAGTAATGAGCCAACAGGCTTTCAGCTGCCTGCTAGTCCATGTTTCCATGTTTCCTCCTCCTCCTCCTCTTCTTCTTTCCCCTTCCCCTTGCAGGTCCTGACGGGATATTTCCGAGGGTATTAAAGGAATGCAGAGATGTAATCAGTGACCTTCTAACCGACATCTTTAAGATGTCGGTAAATACTGGTTATGTGCCCAACCTACGGAAAATAGCTCATGTGACGCCGATTTTCAAAAAGTGGGACAGGTCAGCTGCTTCAAACTATCGCCCAATTAGCTAGCCAATCATCTAGAGAAACATAGCTTAATTCACGACTCGCAGCATGGGCTCACGAAGTCTCTTGTCCTTCTACAATAAAGTATTTGAGGCGGTAGACAGATATGAAAATTATGATGTTAGGTATCTTGATTTTAGTAAAGCGTTTGACAAAGTTCCTCACCAACGACTTTTGCTTAAATTACAGGCTCACGGAGTAGAGGGTAAAGTTTTGAACTGGGTCAAGGTGTGGCTTAGCAATATAAAGCAAAGAGTGCAAATCAATGGTTAAAGATCTGACTGGGGATGTGTTACGAGTGGGGTCCCACAAGGCTCGGTATTAGGTCCACTTTTGTTTATTATTTATATCAATGACTTAGATACAGGAATTAGTAGTGATGTTAGTAAATTTGCAGATGATACCAAGATCGGTAGAGTAATTGAGTCGGATTAGGACACTAGTATTCTCCAGGATGAACTAAACAGATTTTATGACTGGGCGGATAAATAGCAGATGGAGCTCAATGTCGGGAAGTGCAGTATTCTGAGGGTAGGTAGGAACAACCCCTCACATAACTATTGCTTAAATGACGCTCTCATAAGTAGGTCTGGGTGCGAGAGGGATTTAGGGGTCTTAGTGAGCTCTGATCTCTGTCCAAGGGCACAATTCATTCAAGCCAGAAATCGAGCAAACAGGGTACTGGGATTTATTTCAAGGAACGTAGGCAACAGAAGCGCCGGAGTCTTCCTCAAACTATATTTAAGATTAATTAGACCTCATCTTGACTATGCTGTTCAGTTCTGGTCACCTTACTTTAGAAAGGATATCAAAATGTTAGAATCGGTGCAGAGGAGAATGAGTAAGATGATTCAAGGGTTACGAAACTTGTCATACGAGGAAAGACTTAAACAGTTAAACTTGCATTATCTAGGAAGGCGAAGGGTGCGTGGCGACATCATCGAGGTTTATCAATGGATGAAGGGATTTAACAAGGGGGATATTCATAAAGTTTTGTTAGTAAGAGAACCGGGTAGGACACGTAGTAATGGGTTTAAGGCAGCCGACTAGGTAAGTTTATCCCCCCCCAAAATTTTTTGTGATAATTCAGATTAAATAAGGACATAGGCAAAAACTGGTTTACTATCAAAGTGGTGGATGAGTGGAATAGGCTTAGCAGTCATATGATGAGTGCCAATACAATTGTCACTTTCAAAAATAGATTAGATAAATTCATGGACAGCAATATTAGGTGGGGCTAGATACACGGGAGCTTAGGTTCAAAGGAGCTGCCTTGTACAGGCCTACCGGCCTCTTGCAGACTCCTGCGTTCTTATGTTCTTATGTTCCTCCACCGTTCGTCATTCTCCTCCTCTTCATTCTTTCATCATTTATTCCTTTCTTTCTGCGTGTGTCATTCCTCCTGATGTTCTATTTCTTCCTACCTCACTCCCCTTCCACATTTTCAGTTTTTACTCATTTATAAGGTTATACAAGAAGGGAGCACAATAAGTATAAATAACTAAATTAATATATGAGTTCATTCATCAAGCTTATGTTATTTTCTCTTATCTTGGTTTGTCTTAACACTTGCATTTCCGTCCCTTCTTTCACGCCACCGTCCTTCCCCTTAAGGATTTTACATACCCTTTAAGTTAAGTATCAAAGACCAGCCTTGTGTCGATAGATAATCCATATTCTTCGTAAAGTTAAACGTTCAAATCCCCGTTTTCTCTCAACAGCGAACAGTTTCCCGTTTTTTCTCCCTCTTGACCACTCGTACAAACTTTCACGCCCGTACTTGCCTGAAGGAGCACACATCGGCCCGGATCACGTCTGGTTCGCTGCAAGTTTTCGAGTTTGTGATCTTATGTGTCTGTCCGAGTTACAAAGGTTAACTAGTTTGTATTGGAGGATCGGTATTTTTCCCTGTATAGTAATCCGTTTTCCATGTTTGTTTTTTTGTTTTTCCACCCTCGTGTCTGGAAGGGTGATGAATACAATCAGTTATTTATACGACCTTATAAAAGATAAGATTATAACAAGGACTGATACAAAGTATCGCCTGGTTTTGTTATTTTAATTTATAATATTTTATATTTCTTTTTATTTGGGGGGAAGGAGTCTAATATATATATATATATATATATATATATATATATATATATATATATATATATATATATATATATATATATATATATATATATATATATATATATATATATATATATATACACACTCTTAGGTTGCTCCAAAACGTTGCTTCTATATACCACACTTTTTCCATCATTAGTAAAAATCTTCAACAGGTGTTTGAGAAGGTCGGCCATTGAAATAAAGCGGGGGCGATAAATTAACTTTTTTTACTCCTGAATATATACGTGAAATTCGCCTCTCTCTCTCTCTCTCTCTCTCTCTCTCTCTCTCTGACATATCACACGCACACATGAATTACACTTCTAATACATTGTATTTTTCCAGTCCTCCTTCCCTCCTTCCATCGTTCTCCTCTTCCTGCCTCGCTTTGTGCTCGCTGGCTCGTCCCTCATCTCCCCTGAACTACCGAGGCGCTGCCTGGAAAATATAAAATCATAATGAAATAGGAATGCGACAGAGCAAGAGTCGTGGTGAAAGGAAGGATTAAACGAAAGGGAGGGAAGGAGCCGACGATTCTGCTGTGTGTGCGTGCGTGCAACCCTTTGTTATTACGGCACACTAAAAGAACACCACAACCACCCATGCACATTTAGTATACTAAACGAAGCGCTTTCCGGAAACTACCTAGTCATAAGGAAATAGTAATGTGTTAGAAGAAGACTCGTGACGATTTTTTTTTTTTTTTTTTTTTTACAACAAAGGAGACAGCTCAAGGGCAACAAAATATGCACAAGTATGAGTGGCCAAAAGAGAAACCAATTTCTGGTGGAGAGGTGTCTTGATACTCTCCTCTTGAAGTAGGTCAAGTCATAGGCAGGAGGAAATACAGACGAAGGAAGGCTGTACCAGAATTTACCAGTGTAGGGGATGAAAGAGTGAAGATGCTGGTTAACTCTTGCATAAGGGATTTGGACAGTAAAGGGATGAGCCAGAGTAGAAAGACGAGTGCAGTGAGGCCGCAGGAGGGGGGGGGGAGGCAAGTTCAGAAGAGCAGTCAGCATGAAAATATCGATAGAATATGGAGAGGCAACAAGGCGGCGGAATTTTAGAGGCAGAAGACTGTCAGTATGCGGAGGGAAGTTGATGAGACGAAGAGCCTTTGACTTTACTGTGTCCAAGAGAGCTGTGTGAGTGGAGCTCCCCTCCCCCCCCGACCACACACGTGATGCATACTCCATACAAGGGCGGACAAGAGCCCTGTATACGGACAGCAACTGTGCAGGAGAAAAAAAATTAATTAATTAGATGACACGATTGAAAAGAAAGGAGGAAAAGTGTTGGGGATACCACTGTGTAGGCGTGTAATCCTTTCTCTCTATGGCACACTGAAACGTACACCATCACCCACCCACCCATCCACAGACACACACACACACACACACACACACACACACACACACACACACACACACACACACACACACACACACACACACACACACACACTCACACTTACACTTACACTTACACTACAAACGTAACTGCATTGCCTAGCTTGGAACCCTCAAGTAACGGTCGATTCCTCGTGCAAATATGAAACGATAAGTCGAAAAATGTGTATTAGTAAGCTTATCTTGGAGCTGCGAGATTCTCGGTTAAATAAGATGAATTTCTCGAGTATACGTGAAATGATGTGATAAAATGGTTATTGGATTGCGTCCTTCGCATTGATCAAATTACACGTTATTTGAGGGATTGAATTATTAGAACTGAGATTAGAGCAAAAATACGGAATGCTCACTCTTGGTAATTGCTTAATATTACAATCTGCAAAATTATATGACGGTTTGAAGTTAATTATGAATTTTAGTCAGTGGTAATATTAGTAATATGGGTATTTTTACCAATACTTTTATTATTATTATTGTTGTTGTTGTTATTTTTTTAAGTTTTATTACTCTTATTATTATTATTATTATTATTATTATTATTATTATTATTATTATTATTATTATTATTATTATTATTATTATTATTATTATTATTATTATTATTATTATTATTATTATTATTATTATTATTATTATTATTATTATTATTATTATTATTATTATTATTATTATTATTATTATTATTATTATTATTATTATTATCGTCATTAGTGTTATATCTTCTCATTCCAGTTCATTCCTTCGTCTCCGTCTTTCTTTATCACATATTTCATTTCAATCTCTCTGTCCCTCGCCGTAAATTCACGTTTCTTCATCTCATCCTCTTCTTCCATTCCCTCTTTCCTTCTCTTTATATTTCTCACAGTCCTCTATTCCCGTCTCTCTTCGTCTCTTCCATTTCCCTCCTCCTCACCTCAGCGCTTCTCCAGCCATGCACTGGGGTGAGGGAAGAAGCGGACTAATAGTTTTCAGAAGCGGGTCCTGTCTGAGCTGACTCATAACGGCGGGTATAAGGTTGAGTCCATATCCGCACTATCCGGGGCAAAATTTAGCACCAGAGGAAGGAAGTTGAAGGCGAACTACAGAGAATTGTGAATTGATACATTGAAATGCGTGGAAGAAAAATTGATGTAGAGAAGAATGATGAGGTTGTTGGGAAGAGAAAGCACAGCAGGAGGTAGGAAGGAAAAGTGAAGTGATGTAGGGTTAGCTTTAGAGACTTGCGAACATATGTGAAATGTACGAAAGAAGGTGTAGAGCTGAGGCAATATCCACTGTGTCCATGCGAAGGAGGGAATGGGGCGAGAAAGGTTAACCTGGAGACGTGTGAATACATACATGGAAATAAAAAAAGGGAAGGTGAGGCGAGAGAGGTCGAGTTACAGACACGTCTGAGTAGATACTTGGCAAGGTGAAGGAATGATTCGTGCGTCGATTAAGGAGGAGCCAGAAGAGAAAATGAAAAGAGAAAGGTTTAAGTATCAAAGAAGAGAAAATTAATTTGTTGATTGGCGTGTGCATTTTATTTTATTTGTCTTAATAAAGTCTAGTATTCATATATAGTGAAAGAGATATGTGATTTTCCTAAGATATAAATAGACCACTGCATCGATATAGTTATTAATTAGTTTCCGCTACATTAGGGAGAGGCAATAGCAGGTAAGTCTTATCATCTGAGGAGTATTACGACTGAAGAGAGAATATAAATACATTGCCAGATCAACCAAAGTAATATCATGAAATACTCTCTTTTAAAGGAAAAAGTGTCGTGTTTATAAGGAGGAAAATGAAGGAACTCAGTAGCAGGAAGAAGAAAAAGGAAATAAGGATGTGTCAGAGGAGGAAGGAGAGGCGTATGATAAAAGGAAATGGGAAGGAAAGGAGAGAGGCGAACAAACGGACAAGAAAACGAGTATCAAATAAGAAGCAATGGACAGAAAAGGAAAGTGGCGAGAGGACAGAAAATACCACAGAGAGAGAGAGAGAGAGAGAGAGAGAGAGAGAGAGAGAGAGAGAGACTTGAGACTTTTTACTGAAAATGAATAAAAAAATATTCACAAAAACAATACAAGAATTTGTTCTGAGTGGTGATGACTTGGAAATAAATTAGTTAAATGGAGGGAAGGAAGAAAGAAAGGAAGGAAGGAAGGAAGGAAGGAAGGAAGGAAGGGAGGAAGGATGGAAGGACACTGCAAGAGTAAATAGGAGAGAGGGGGAGGGAAGAAAGAAAAAGGAAAAAAAGTAAAATAACTCTCTCTCTCTCTCTCTCTCTCTCTCTCTCTCTCTCTCTCTCTCTCTCTCTCTCTCTCTCTCTCTCTCTCTCTCTCTCTCTCTCTCTCTCTCTCTCTCTCTCTCTCTTATTTAAACATACAAATATATTTAAAAAAAAACGTGTGCTGCCTGTTCAAAGGGCATAAAATCTATATATAAAAATAAAAATAATAAAAACATGCATTATACACATTCATAATTTATATATACACACTGCACTGTGTCACTAATCCACAACACGTGTTAGTGGAGTGGGGAGTGAACATCTCCAGTGGTTGGCTGCCAGTTTAACCTCCTGAGTGTTCATCCCCCGGACGTGAGGGATGGTGGCCGTGAACACATTCCACATTCGGGAAACTCTACCCACAAAGATGCGTTGGTGCTGGCTGGCGCGGGTACGTGGCACCTCCACTGCGTCACCACTGGATAGCACCGGTCTCGTGTCCCGCGTGGTGACTCTCGGAGGTTGACGTAGGCTCGCCAGATGTGGCATTTCCTGCACCAGTGCCTTGTGGAAGACAACAAGCGCCGCGACGTCCCTGCGGTGTTCCAGCCCATCGACGGAGCCGGGAGTGTCCGTCTTGGCTGTGGAGTCTGCAGCATCCACCAGTCGCAGCGCCCGTCGCTGGATGCTGTCGAGTCTCCCACTGTGCGAGGCAGCACACGACATCCAAGAGAGGGCAGCGTACTCTATGCAAGGCCGTATCTGGGCCGTGTAGGGCAGAGCCCATACTTATTAAGAAATTAGGCGTTTGACTTATGTCTCGTCTCAGAGGTGAGTGTGCACCATAGCTGGGGCTCCAGCTATGGAAAGTAAAGTTGCCAACAACGGCGAGATCAGTTATCTCATATGAAAATTAATGGATAAGAATACCTTAAAATGGTAAAAGTATTGAATAAAAGTACATTATATCCATTATAATAGGGTTTTGCAAGACTAAGAGCGTTTGAATGTAAAATGATTTGATGAGGCACGTTGGCTGTCTGGCAACACCCGGCAATGCTTGCATCTGAAGGTCGGTGCCTCAGACGAAGACCCAGGATTTATGCCTTTGGCAACTCGCGCCGCTTCTCAGATTAACACCCAGGATAGAGGACTCCACAGGGCCGGTTTGGGCTCTTAAGACGAGCCTGAGACGAAGTGTTAGCTTTATAAGTATGAGCCCAGGAGCCTCCCTTTTCTGCTTAGGAAGCGCCCCTCCCCCCCCCTCTCTCTCTCTCTCTCTCTCTCTCTCTCTCTCTCTCTCTCTCTCTATCTATCTCTCTGTCTCTCTCTCTCTCTCTCTCTCTCTCTCTCTCTCTCTCTCTCTCTCTCTCTCTCTCTCTCTCTCTCTCTCTCTCTCTCTCTCTCTCTCTCTCTCTCTCTCCTCTCCTCTCTCTCTTCTCTCCCTCTCTCTCTCTCTCTCTCTCTCTCTCTCTCTCTCTCTCTCTCTCTCTCTCTCTCTCTCTCTCTCTCTCTCTCTCTCTCTCTCTCTCTCTCGCTCGCTCTCTCTCTCGGATAAATGGGAGATGCCCTTTAACGTAGACAAGTGCCAGGTCCTTCAAGTTGGAACAAAAAATAAGAAGTTCGATTACGAAATACTCGGCGTTAAACTCACAAGCGTTCAATGCGTTAAGGACCTGGGGATTAAAATCGCGTCAAACCTCAAATTCTCACAGCAATGCATCGATGCAGCAAATAAAGCGAACAGAATGTTGGGGTTCATTAAAAGAAACTTTTTATTCAAGAATAAAGATGTAATACTTCCGCTCGACAATAGTTTAGTCAGACCCCACTTGGAATATGCGGTACAGTTTTGGTCTCCCCACCATGCAAAGGACATTGCTAAACTAGAAGGTGTTCAGCGTCGCGCAACAAAAATGATCCCTTCCTTGCGCAACAAATCCTACGAAGAAAGGCTTTCCACCCTTAACATGTTCTCTCTTGAGAAACGTCGCCTCCGAGGAAAACTGATCGAATGTTTTAAAATACTTAATGGTTTCACGAATGTAGACAGAACAAAATTGTTTATGATCGATGACACTTTGCGAACTAGGAACAATGGCACAAAACTCAAATGTACACAAATAAATTCAGACTGCACCAAATTTTTCTTCACCAACGTTGTAGTGCGAGAATGGAATAAGCTCCCACCATCAGTGGTTCAGTGTAACACGATTGACTCCTTTAAAAACAAGCTCGACCGTCACTTCCTTGAACTTAATATTAACTAGAGTAGAAAAGCAACGTTTTGGAGCCATCTGATTAATGTAAAATCACTTAGGTTTAGGACATACCACCTAGTCTGGACCCTGGGGTCTGTGTGGTCTGAGTTTGTATAAATCTATGTAAATCTCTCTCCTCTCTCTCTCTCTCTCTCTCTCTCTCTCTCTCTCTCTCTCTCTCCTCTCTCTCGCTCTCTCGCTCTCTCCCTCTCTCTCTCTCTCTCTCTCTCTCTCTCTCTCTCTCTCTCTCTCTCTCTCTCTCTCTCTCTCTCTCTCTCTCTCTCTCTCTCTCTCTCTCTCTTCAGGAGCTGCCTTGTATAGGCCAACCGGCCTCTTGCAGACTCCTTACGTTCTTATGTTCTTATGTTCTTATGTTCTCTCTCTCTCTCTCTCTCTCTCTCTCTCTCTCTCTCTCTCTCTCTCTAACACATTCACCGACCCTCAGAAAAGAAGCCCATACATTCCCTCCCCTTCTCCCCCACCCTCACGCGCACTTTTAATAGCGAAACATGATTGGATTAGACACCTGACGCTTGTGTTGTCTCGGCCAATAGCAGGGTGAAACATGCTTGCCTGGTACTATAGTTTTTTTCCTTTGACACTTTCGTCGTCTCTTTTCCCCTTTCTGGTACACCCACGCGTTCGATTCTGCACTTCACATCCTCAGTCTGCTTCCTTTCCCTTCAATTTCAGGTTCCTTTCTTCTCGAGCACAAAGCCGCGCCGTCCAGTTCTCTAGCGTGTTTGCAGCGGGGATTGAAGGGAATGTAATCCTAAATTACCTTAGCTTAAGGAAATCGGGGTGTCGTTCGGTATTTGTAAGTGATTTACATATAAAGGTTTACATTGGTTCCGCTGGATTCTCTCTACATACCATTTGCCGGTATTGTGCAGGGAATGTGTGTTGTGGTTTCCTTACTAATCTTATTAATATCTCATGTTACTTTTAAATAACTATCCACTCGCATCAGTTACTTGTTTCTGTATTGGTATAGTCAGCGGTCGTTTGGTATCATTAGCTTCTGCTTCCATCACATATTGCCGGCGTTATTTCTGGCGTGGGGCTGTGCGGGCAATATTTGCTGTCTTCTCCGTGCCCGGCGCCGGGTAAGGCAAGAATTGCGTGTATGAGGAGAGAGGAAAGCGACGCGCGGAGAATACCAACGACCTGCCGCCTGTGTCCCGGGGCTGAGGGGAATGGGTGAACAGTGCCGCAGGGGAGAGAGAGAGAGAGAGAGAGAGAGAGAGAGAGAGAGAGAGAGAGAGAGAGAGAGATTTCTTACTACGACTTTAGATCATTGTGAAATATTTTCATGCAGGTCAGTACTTCATGGTGAAAAGGCTTCCCTGATACATTATAAAGCATAAAAATCTTTTGCGCCCTCCGAAGAAAATCGTGTGCTCTTCAAATGTAAAATGTCTCCTTATTACTCCCACAAGCTTAAACGGTAAGAAAGATATATGGAAGCAATGCTGATAATTTCTGAGTCACAGGAAATTGACAGAAGTTAATGTTTATGCTGCTTTGGGGAATATGCAGGTGAGGGTAGCCTTCTCTGCCGCAACTGACACCAATGGCGCAGCGTGAAGTGTATGACATGTACTCGTAAACAATTAAACTTAACGAACCTACAAAACTAAATCCAACCTACTATAGCCTAACTTGTCCTAACCTAACTATGTCTGACTTAACCCAACATACGATGCTGCCCAAACGCGACGTGCTACACTATGCTCATAAATTATCAACATCAATATTATAAGGTTAATTTATTTTCCGGTGGCGATTAGGTGTTGCACTGCGTTCAAACAAAAAAAAAAATACAACACAATGTCAGAACTACCCTAATGCGAGGTGGGTCCCATATTGGCCGCTGATATGTTGCCCTATACTATATTTTGTAAGTCTGTCTTGTCTTGTCAGTGTATCATATTTTTATTCACATTATGAGCAATATTATTTTCGTAAATATCATGATTTTGAGTATCCTAATAACCTACCTTTGTGTTCTCATTATTAAACTGTCATTAATATTAGGCCGATCCATATAATTTTAATTAGAGAACATAACTAAAACCTCTGGCGCGTAGATAAAGACGGAGTATTCAAAGGTAATCCTCCTGAGGGCGAGAAGAGATTGCTGGGGAATCCCATCTAAAGCTTCAATATTACAGTCGAACTTTTTCCTGCAGATGCAAAAGCCGACGCGTTAACTCGAGGCAATCATTAACACCAGGAGCTTGATTGAATTTGGTAATTAACTCTGTTAGAGATTTTCGCCGTTAGTTCATGCGTCTATTGAGGATTCTAATTATTCGTTTTCTGTAGTCATTGCATCTGTGCTGGCATTTGTATTGCCTCGTTGGATGTAGGAGTGTTGGTTCTTATTTGTATTCCCGTGGGTTCCTTCGTCTAATGAGAATCATGAGAACATTAAGTTATTTCAAAGCTGGTTGTGTATTTATGAATTCTTCAACAAGAGTTATCGACGAAACTCTAGACAGGGACCGATGAGTATGTTACTTGTGGGCTGTGTTGGCTGTGTTTCCTGTTTTCCTGGATAACTCGCGGCTCAGATCAGCTCAACACTCACGAGGCACACTAAGGATGTAACTAATGTTACTTGTGTATTGTGTGTGCTGTGATTCCTGTTTCCCTGGATAACTCGCGGCTCAGATCAGCTCAACACTAACGTGGCACACTTTTTCCTCGCGTCTTCAGTCCGCCCCGACACTCCTCTTTAATACTTCATTTCTCGCGTGACACTCGCGTCAACATTTCTCACTCCTTTCTCTGCTCCTCACCTTTCCCCCACACCTTCTCCGCCCCTCTCCCCCGCACTCTCCTTTACCACCTCACCACCTTCCTCACTTCTCTCCCTCTGTGCCCTGTTATCTTCTTTCATCCCTGTTCTTCCTCTTTTCTGCTGATTTGTGTCCTCCTACGCCTCATCCTTCTCCTTCAGTCTCGCCTGACCTTCTCAAAGGGACGGACGTTGACCTTGCTGCTGGTCGGCATCAAACCTTAACCTTGCTTTCCACCTCGTCTGGTGAACCGACACTTGTTATTTTGTGTGTTAATCGACTCCGTGTCTTACACTTTAACGTCACAACTTTTGAAATCCGTTCATAAACGTTTTTAATTAACCGTTACTTAAATAGGCCCGTACGCCTTCTCCGAAATCGACCGATTAACTGTGCTTGTTTACTTGTCTTATTTAGCACCACTCAACCTAATTAATTAACGTCTAACTCAGTGCTGTGACGCGTCTAACTAGTGTTTGAAGTGTTGCGAGGATTACCTTACAGTGAGAGGACTTCCTTGCTGCAACCACGAGCGGATAAGTTACATATCGACTTTTTGTGTTTCCTGTCTTTCCTCAGTAGGATTACAACTACACGACCTAACACAGCACCCAGTGAAAGACAGTGAGCTTCTTGTGTCTTACTAACGTAGAAAATCTGTCACTAACGTAGAAGTACAAAGCTTGACCCGTATACCAGCACACCTGTTTTGAAAAGGAGGAAAAGTTTAATCCCCTAGAGAATTTTAATCCCAGAGGGAAAACACGTGTGGGCCCCCAGACGGCACACCTCAAACTCTCCCGCGTGACTCGACCGATTTAAAGCCACCTCCCTCCAGGTGTTCAGCATAGCCCACGCGGATATAAAATTCATCTTAACTGTAAAGCTCACCGTTATATCGTCTTGCAGTAGTAAATAAAAAAAGCAATCATGCCGTCCATCTACTTCAATTGCTGTAATTGTTCAAAGAAATATGTTGCGATTCACTACCAAACCAGCAACTCCATGTGTAGGTACTGTGTCTTAGACTTACGTATTCAGGCACTACACACAATACAATAATATAATATAAACTGTAATATTTTTATCAAAAGGTCACAAGAAATCTACGATGCATGTTTCCCGTTAAAAACAAAGTATGTATCTGAGAAGAGACATCATAATCCTTGGATTTCTCAAGCTGTAATTAACACAAAAACAAAAACAAAAAACAAATGTATATCAAGTCCACTAGAAATTACCGAAGCATTTAATGAATATTATACAAACATTGCTCCCAAGCTAGACCTTAAGATACTTCCATCCACAGCTAACCCCTTAATTTTTTTACAAGGCAGCTATCCATCATAATTATATGATATCATTGATGTCATAAACTCCCTGAAAAACAAAAAATGCAACTTGTTTGAAATTCCTGTATCACTCATTAAATCCAACAAAGAGCAAATGGCAATTCCAATATCATTTTTTTTTAACCAATCTATCGCCACTGGTAAATTTCCACAATGTTGTAAACACACTATTATTATACCTATATACAAAAAAGGCCCTAAATTTGATATTGCGAATTACAGACCAATTTCATTGCTAAATATATATATATATATATATATATATATATATATATATATATATATATATATATATATATATATATATATATATATATATGGCTGAGTTGTCAGAGTAACGGCCCCATATTCAGGAGGACGCGAGTTCAATCCCCGCCCGGTGCCACCAAGCTGGGATTTTTCAGCGGCGCCGAGTGGCTTAAAACTACCCACATGCTGTCCAGAAGACCACCTATCAACCCGGACTCTAGATTCTGGGATCAAAGATGAGCTCTGGGAGGGCAGCATGAGCCAATGCAAGATGGCGCCACTATAAACACTCGCCTGCGCCAGAACGGGCTGGGGCGACCATCAGGACCCACCGGAAAGAAGCCTTGGACCGACCATCAGGATCCACTGAAGAAGCCTACCATGCAATAGGCCGCAAAATATATATATATATATATATATATATATATATATATATATATATATATATATATATATATATATATATATATATATATATATATATATATATATATATATATATATTTAGAATCAATGAAAAAGTACTTAACAAATTATCTTGAAGCTAAATCTATCCTCAAAGCTGAACAATTTGGTTTCCGCCAAGGCTTAAGCACCTTTGATGCCTTGAACACTTTTAATGAGAAAATTTATTCTAGTTTGGATTCACATTACTCTCTGTTAAGCATTTACGCTGATTTCTCAAAAGTCTTTGATACCGTCAGACATGATATATTATTACAAAAATTAAATCATTATGGGATACGAGGTATTATACTTGACTGGTTCAAAAAATACCTCACCAATAGAACCCAATCTACTAAATTTCTTCATCAGAGTTCTAAACCTTTAACTATCAATTATGGAGTTCCTCAAGGCAGTGTGTTAGGTCCAGTATTATTCCTTCTTTACATAAATGATCTTCCCAACATATTTTCCAATCTCAAAACAATTTTATTTGCTGATGACTCCACCTTGTACATCACTGGCTCTGACCCTACTGATATGATTCACACAGTAAAAAAGGACCTGGATAACTTTGATGAATGGTGCCTAAGCAGCAGACTGACAGTTAATTTAAGCAAGACTTTTTACATGCTTTTTACCAACACGACCATAAAAAAATATTACCACCTTTAATTTATCAAAATAACATGATAAAAAAAGTCACAACATAAACTCCTAGGTATAACAATAGATGACTCACTAACATATAAATCACATATATCAGAACTCTGCATCAGAATATCAAGAATAGTTTATCTCTTATACCAAGTGAAAGATCTTATGCCCAAGCCTGTGCTCAGAATCCTCTACAACGCTCATGTCCTTCCTCATCTTCTATACTGCACTCCTGTCTGGTGTAACACATACCCCACACACCTTATGCCCTTATTCAGATTACAAAAGAAGATAGTAAGAATTATTACAAACATTGGCTTTTTTTTATCACACCCAAGGATTTTTTAAAGAGGAAAGCATATTAAATTTTTTGACATAAATAAAATTCATATTGCAATCTACATGTACAAGTTAATTCATAGTGGCAGTGTAACCTCTCACCCACAACACAACTATCCCACCCACACACGAGGAGATCTCCGAACACCTTTACATAATCTGTCACTCTTTCAACACTCATTGTGCTACTCTGGACCGACACTTTGGAATTCAGTTCCTGACCACATAAAAACATTACCCACACTAAGCTCATTTAAAAACAATAAAAAAAACCCACATAATAGAACAGTACAGAGTACAGAATATTAATACTTCCATTTTGTCCTTACTTTTTCCTTCTTTATGCCCTTCTTTTTGATTAACCATATAATAACACTCCAGATTATTATTATTATTATGATGATGATGATGATGATGATGATGATGATGATGATGATGATGATGATGAGGATGATGATGATCATATTTTTCTGGTGAATGTTATATAAAACCTATGTTTATATGTATATGTATGTATATATGTATCTACTATAACTCCTTCATACATACGTGCCTAGGCACTAGACACTGGGTTGGTTGGGAAGCTGCCGGCTTTCCATTCAGTATCTACTTGTTTTGCGGTACACGTTACGTTGTCCACAAATCCTGTTTTGCCCAAAAAGCTTTGCTTCCTATGGGATGCTAATTTAAATTATTAATACAAAAATTATAATGATGTATTTAAGCATATTAAATTGTTTCAAATGTTTCAAGTGTTGCTCCTTATGTAACCCCACTCTCTTTTGTTTTTCTATCCTTCTCCACCTCCTCTCTCTATCTCACTCCCCCATCCCTAGCCTTCTTGTCTTCTCTCAACTATCTCTTTTTGTCTCTATTCCTCCCTCGCCTTACCTCAGAGTCCCACTAACCTACTCACCTCTCCTGTCCTCCTTCCCTCGGCATTCCTTCCATCTTTTCACGCCTCGTCACCTACACACTTTCTCTCATTTCATCTCTTCACAACCGCGTCTCAAAGTGCTTCCTGAGGGCTCTTGAGGCGGCCTCTGTGCATCCTTCAACAGCAGGATAATCTGGGGAGGACCCTTGCCCCAAAAGGTCTTCATTGTAATCCTTCAGGACGCTTCAAGGACGTTGGATCCCACGCTGAAAGTCTTTAAAGAAGAACTGGGGCTATCGGATACAGGGTCATAGGGTTCAGAGAGATGTGTAGTTTATATGTTTGTATAGTGAGTATACGTCACCTGTTGAACAACACTTTTCTCTCACTTCTAACTTTTAACCTTCCTCTTATCGGTTAATTATCTCGCTTTTTTAACTCTCGTATCAGCTTATCCATTGCCTTTCTTTGCACATAATTTCTCTCTTTTTGTTTCCTCCTCGTGTGCCTTTCGTAAGAGTTCGTTCCCAGTTCTTCCTCGTTCCCTTTATTTTTTTTTGTTCGAATATTTTTTTCGGTGTTGAAATTTTCCCAGAATTCTTTCCTTTGCTTTCTTTCCTCATCTTATCATTCAAGGGTTTTGCCTATAAATCTATTTTCTCTCTCTCTCTCTCTCTCTCTCTCTCTCTCTCTCTCTCTCTCTCTCTCTCTCTCTCTCTCTCTCTCTCTCTCTCTCTCTCTCTCTCTCTCTCTCTCTCTCTCTCTCTCTCTCTCTCTCTCTCTCATTCTCCTTCATTTTCCGGCTATTTCCCCCGCCGCCCATTCCTCACGTTTAGCCTCACTTCCTTCCTCCATCTCTCCCTCTCAAGGCCTGTCATATCTTTGGGTCGAGATGTGGCTCTTATTCAGAGTCACCTTGCATTTTGACTCTCGCGTATCATAAACTGGTCATTTGTTCCTTGCCCTGTGCCTCCATCCCCCTCTTCCTCTGTCCCTCCCTCAGTCCCTCCCTCCGTCCCTCCCTTCCTCCGTTCCTTCCTCTCCGCCGTGTCCACTCTGTCTGTATTGCTTTATATTTTCTTGTTTTTTCCTATGTTTATGTGCTCTTCTATTTCTTCTCCTTCAATTTTCTTCTTTCTTCTTCTTCTTCTTCCTCTTCTTTTTCTTCTTGTTCTTCTTCTTCTTTTTCTTCTTGTTCTTCCTCCATCGTCTTCTTTTTCCTGCCTGGCGATGTAATATATAGCGTTATTAAGCATGTTATTAGGCAAGCAGATGTTTCCTTTGTGGGTGTCAGATACATTATTAACGAGAAGCGCATCTTTGAGGACCGCACACTAATGGGCCTCTCGAAGTGTTGCATTTTTACCTGCCCGGCCACCTTGTCTCCAACGCCACGTGCAGGAAATTCGCCGGTGTTTTTACTGTTTCCTGTGATTATGAAGATGCAGTGTTGGTACGCTTGACGTTATTTGATATGTGTTCGGGAGACCGTGGCCCAAAATCTCAATAGAGGCTGACAACAGATGGACTGCCAGAGTAACAGCGTTAATAGCGTGGCAAACCAGGAATTATAAAAGTCAGGGCAGACAAAGGAGCAGGTGGATAGTTGAAATTGGAGTATTTGCCGGCGCAGGATGGAATACATCAACATCAGCCACAGAGAGACATATATAGAGAAAGTTGGAAAAGCGTTCGTCCTGTAGTGCTCTCGTATTGGCTGATGATGATTCTGCTAGTTGATTATTTTTGTAATTGAATAGAATAGATAATGTGGAGCGTTAATTGAATTAGAAATGGTTGGCATCATTAACCGAGTTTAGGTTTGGGGAAATTTTGCTCACAAATTTAATTTTGAGGTGGTTGCAAATTTGCAGGTCCTGGTGTTTCATCCCTTGCCTGTAGTAGAGGCAGAGAACAGAACGTTGATTAATGTTGGAAGTGTTTTGTATGATTGCATCCTTTTCCAGGTACTGTTAATGTTAAAAATACAGAACCCGTAATGCAGTGCTGCAATTGAATTTGGAAGTGGTTGGTTTTGCATTAAGGAAAAGTTTTGTTTCGTTAACTGAATTTGGAGTTTGTTGTTTTGCTCAGCAATTTTGTGTTTGGGAGCATAAACTGATAATTGAGCAGCAGGTTGTTGGCATTAATAGCATTTGTGAAAGAAAAAAATTATATGGGTATTTATATTATTTTCTTTGTTTGTTTATAAGCATAATAAGTAAATTTCACCGGAATTTATTGTGTGTATTTGTTAATTTTGCCTTTGGGAAGCGTAGAACATCAACTGAACTACTTATGATTAATGATGTTATGTGATTTTGTATTTAAAAGTGGAAGAACTTTATTAAATTGGAATTTGATCGCTTTCATTTCTTGATTACATGTAGGGAAGCAACATTTTTTTTAAATATATGACACCAGCGCTTTATGTACGAGGCATACGTTTCCTCCAGGATCAGATGAGACTCACCACTTTTATGTTACGGTTTACTGAGGAACGCTAATGCTCAGGCAGCCTTGGGGGAGAAAACGGAGAGGAAAGCACGGGCTGTCCATCTCCTCCTCCTCCTCCTCCTCCACCGACGAGTCAACAATAGAAAGGGAAAAGTTTAGAAATGCATCACACGGAGGAAGGAACGGAGGCAATGAAACTAGGCGCTCATCATAATGTTGTGCAAGGAAAAGGAACGGAGTGCTCATCTGAACGGAGCGTTTGGTAAAGGCTGAAATGAATACGGGCAAAATAATCTTGTGGAAAGGAATATTAGGATGTATTCAAAAGGTATTTTAGTGTTATCCTCCTTACACCGCAGTGCATCGTAAAGGGCAGAAAATAAACAAAAATCAGCTATATCATCTCTTCGGAAACAAATGTTAGTGGGAAGAGAAATTCCTTGATATCGTGTTTTTTGTCTTACAAACTCAGGTTCTGCTGTAAAATTAATTTCTAAGGAGAAAAACAATAAGTGTATATGTATGGAAATCCACCTAGTTTCGCTGTCTCTGTCTATTTATCTATTTATCTATCTATCTATCTATCTATCTCGCTACCGTCTTATCTGTGTTTTTATCTAACGTAGTCTGGAGACTTACCACACGGCAAAGACACACGTCACATCGACTCATTGGTTGATGGACGGAGGATAAACTTTTCTTAGATATAAAAGCAACAGCAAAGACCAAGAACACGAGGCTTTCTCCTCTCTGACACCTTTTCTAATGAGTATTGCACATCACAAAAGAAGCTGCATTAGTTGTATAAAGACTTACATTGTTTCAAGTCTTATTAGTGGTAATGGTGATATGAACAATGTGATAACAATTTATTTCTGCTAGTAATAGAGAGGAATGTAATGGGGCAAAGCATTAAAGGCAAGATTCATTCATTAAGTACAGTGAACCGGAGAAAGAGCCGCAGGGGATCTGTGAGGACTATTGAGAGAGAGAGAGAGAGAGAGAGACGGGAAACCACCCTAATGCACGTCTTTCTTTGTAGTCAAGACAGAGGGAGTTAAGGCACCAAGGTAGTTTGAGGCATTAATTAAGAAGCAATAATTGGAGTTACGGGAAGAGAAAGGGGACGGGAAGCAAGCCTAATGCGCCTCCTCCTCTGTGTAGCTGATTTATGAGCCATTACGGTAACAAGGTCCTTAGAAACATTAAGAAGCGCTGCATCCTCCCATTTCGCTTACTGATCCACATGTTCCGTTTCTCTTTTGCTCCGCACGGCACCATATACCTCAGGGTGAATCAACGGTGGAGAAAGAGGGAAGGATTTAAGGAAGGAAGGAAAGAAGGCAGCAGGGTCCTTTGAGGATACTAAGAAGCACTAGCGTGGTTTTTCACTTACTGATTCAAGTGTTCCACGTCTCCTTCACCCCACACCCCACCGTCTTGCTTTATGTGTTTGACGGTGAAGAAAGAACTAAGGAAAAGGTGCTTTGAAAAAATTCCGAAACACTACTCCGTCCCCTCCAGGAATTAAGGATGGAAGGTCGCGAGGTACTTTGAAGGACTGAAACACTGCCTCTTCCCCTTCCACTTAGTGATCCAAGTGTTCCGCCTCTCCTTAGCTTCTCGCGGCCGGCCTCGGAGGGAAGGCGTCTGGCGGCCGTAGCTCTGGTGCTATCGAGTGCTTGTGCGATACGAGGCAACTCAGAGCACCGCAATGGCTGCTGCTAGGGTCGTCAGGGTTACTGTGAGGAAGGCGTGGGTGTCTGATGCTCTCTCTCTCTCTCTCTCTCTCTCTCTCTCTAAAGAGCGGCAGTAATGCTCGCTAAATGCTCACAGTAATGCCAGTTAATGCTGCAGCGCTGGACAAGAGAGCGCCGCCACATTTGCCGCAAGATTTATGGGCCAGAAGTTCCCTGGCTCTCGGGGGTTGATATTTCACAGCGCGAGGAAAAGGACGAGCGGGGCGTTTGGCATGTTGGGGCGTGTAATAACGTGGCGGTGTGTGAGGGAGGGGGGTACCTTTTTCTCTGTGTGTGTGTGTGTGTGTGTGTGTGTGTGTGTGTTATTACTCGATGTGTTGGGTTGGTATATTTTGTGTGTTCTCTGACGTTGTAGTGCCATATTTTATCTCATACATTTTATTTATTTATTTCCTTTTCCTCTCTTTCCTTGTTCATGTTGTATCTGTGATCTCTTCATCCTATATTTTCTTCACTATTCAACTTTTCGTATCTACTCTTCTCTGGCTAAGATCTTATACATCAATTTGTTATTTTCTTTCTTTCCTCCTTTTCATCTCTGTTATCTCCCCTTCTTAAGTATTTGCCTAATTTTACTTTGTTTTGTTTTTTCTTCTCATCTTCTCTGTGTTTCAGTTATCTTCTCGTTCTTTCTCTTTTCATTTTTTCTTCTATATGTTACTATTCTGCTATATTATTTCTGCTATTTTTCTCCTATATTTTTTTTACTCGCTACTTTCCCTGTTATCTTTAGTTCTTTCATCTTTCCTTTCCTCCCGTATTCATCTTTTCCTCTCATCTCTCCTCTTCCCACCCCTCTCCTCATCTGTTCTATCCCCACCTATTCAACCGTCGCGTGCACTGTTTCCTCCTCATTGTTAGGGTTAAATTCCCTCTCGTGTGTACAACGGGCTTGGAAATTATTATATAGGATGTGTTTTATCCTTACATTACAAGCAGAGAAGGAGCGAACGAGCGAGCGAGAGAGAGAGAGAGAGAGAGAGAGAGAGAGAGAGAGAGAGAGAGAGAGAGAGAGAGAGAGAGAGAGAGATTACAGCACAGGAGTCAGTTCAAGGGCATGAAAAAAGAAAACAATAATGAGAAAAAAAGCCCGCTACTCACTGCTCCTGAAGTTAGCTGCTCCTGAGTTAGAGGAGTGGCCGAAAGAAAGGTCAATTTCGGGAGAAGTGTCCTGATCCCCTCCTCTTGAAAGAGTTCACGTCGTAGGCAGGAGGAAATACAGATGAATTAAGATTGTTCCAGAGTTTACCAGCGTGAGGGATGGAAGAGTGAAGATGCTGGTTAACTCGTGCGTAAGGGATTTAGACAGTAAAGGGATGAGCTAAGTGGAAAGTCATGTTTGGCGAGGCCGCGGGAGGGGGTGGGGGGATGCCGTTAGCAAGTTCAATAGAGCAGTCAGCGTGAAAATATCGACAGAAGATAGAAAGAGAGGCAACATGGCAGCGAAATTTATGAGGTAGAACACTATCTGTAAGAGGAGGAGAGCTGATGAGACGAAGAGCCGTAGACTCCACTCTGTCCAAGAGAGCTGTGTGAGTGGAACCTCCCCACACGTGATATGCATACTCCATACGAAGGCGGACAAGGCCCCACTACGTATATGGATAGCAACTGCGCGGGGGAAAACTGGCGGAGACGATGCAGAACGCCCAACCTCGAGGAAGCTGATTTAGTGAAAGAAATGTGAAGTTTCCAGTTAAGATTTTGAATTAATGATAGACCGAGGATGTTTAGTGTTGAAGAAGGTGACAGCTGAGTGTTGTCGAAGAATAGGGGATAGTTGTTTGAAAGATTGTGTCGAGTTTATAAGTGGAGAAATTTGGTTTTTGAGGCATTGAAGGACACAAGGTTCCTTCCTTCACCAATCGGAAATGATAGCAAGGTCTGAGGTTAAGCGTTCTGCAGCCTCCAGTCTGGAGTCATGTAATTTCTGTTGGGAGTTTGTTCTGTTGAAAGAAGTTGAATAATGCAGAGTGGAGTCGTCAGCGTATGAGCGGATAGGACAGTTTGTTATGGAAAGAAGATCATTGATGAATAACAGGAAGAGAGTGGGTGATAGGATAGAGCCCTATGGAACTCCACTGTTGATTGGTTTAGGGGAAGGACAGTGACAGTCTACCACAGCGGAAATAGAACGGCCGGAAAGGATACTGGAGATAAAGGAACAGAGAGAGGGATATAATCCGAAAGAGGGCAGTTTAGAAAGCAAAGACTTGTACCAGACTCTGTCGAAAGCTTTCGATATGTTTAGCCCAACTGGGAAAGTTTTATCGAAACGGCTAAAAGAGGATTACCAAGAATCAGTTAAGAGAGTAAGAAGATCGCCAGTAGAACGTCCCTTGCGGAACCCATACTGGCGATCAGATAGAAGGTCAGAAGTGGAAAGGTGCTTTCGAATCTTCCGGTTAAGGATTGATTTAAAAGTTTTAGATAGACAAGAAAGTAAAGCTATAGGGCGGTAGCTTGAGGGAACCCGTGCTCCCTCGTGCAGGGGGGAGCGGTCTTTTCCCTCTTAACGGGCCGTCTTCGGACAAAGGCCCGTTCCCCTAGGGGTGAATCTTTAACAACAAACAACAGTGAGAGTCAGAGACACGCCAGTCCTCGTCGACAGACCGACTTGGGCGGCTAGATTTCGATCGCCGATAGAGTCGGTCTGTCGGCACCCTGCTACGAGCCGCTACTAGGCTAAGCCCGTGCTCCCACGCGCAGGGAGGGATCATTTTTACCCTCCCGCCCGTTCCTCTAATGGTACTAGGAGTAGATCTTTAACAACAACAACAGTGAGAGGCAGTCTAGTCTCACCCGGCTGTTAAGTGTGACCTCCCACTGGATTTGCATCACACGGCGACTTCACCTCCTTGGCGGTGAAGTATACAAGGACAGATAGAAAGATAGAAATATAGATACGTCTGATTAATTTTTCTCTCTCTCTCTCTCTCTCTCTCTCTCTCTCTCTCTCTCTCTCTCTCTCTCTCTCTCTCTCTCTCTCTCTCTCTCTTTATTTACACTATTACACAATATAGGAGTGCTACATAATCAATTAAGTACAGATAGCACTATAGGCCAAAGGCAGCTTCATTAAGCGGCCCATACACGCTCAAATTTTTTGTCAAATTTTTTGATGTCAAATTATTTGACATTTGATCGTGATCGTATAATTTGATGGTTTCTAAAAGGTTTGATGTCAAATCTTTTAATCATCTGATTTCAGTAGATATTTTTTGATTTGACATCAAATAATTTGTGCGTGTGTGGCAGCTAGCAATAGTTTGCGCAAATTAGTTAGTGATTGGACATAATCAGAGGAGGACGTGCACGGCTCATCGTCATCATGGCTCCATCGAAACAGGAAAAGAAATTTCTTCTTGAGCTTATTGATGTATATAGAAGTTTACCACAACTTTGGAACGTTAAAAGTGACTGCTATAGTGACAGAAATAAAAAAGAAATGGGTTATGAGACTCTGTTACAGAAATTCCGTGATTATTATCCGGAAGGGACGAAGGAGGAGCTGAAGAAGAAAATCAACTCACTGCGGACGAGCTTCCGAAAAGAATTAAAAAAATTCAAAGACTCAAGCAGATCTGGAGCAGGAGCAGAAGAAATTTATGAGCCGTCATTATGGTGTTTTGATGCTCTTTTTTTCCTGATTGACACTCGGGAGCAAACTGAAAATTTGATGAGAAGTTTGAACGTGTAGGGCGAACGTCAAACCGTCAAATAATTTGACATCAAAAAATTTGACAAAAAATTTGAGCGTGTATGGGCCGCTAACAGCCGCCTATCTTAACCCTATTCGTTCCGACCCGGGCCACATTTGCCCCCCCCTGAGGATTTTTGTCAAAACGATCATTTTTTTTTTATTACCAAGTTTAAAAGAAAAACAGACCTACTGATAAACGTAGAAAATACCGTAGATTAAGATGCGATATCAAAAATAACCATAGGAGCCTCCGTTATCTTGCTAAACACGAATATTTAGAAACACCGACGCGAATCATTTTGAAGCACGGCGATACGCTGTGAAAAAAAACCCAACGTTCAAACGCCTCCGGATGACGATATTATTACTGTTATAAGTATTAATATACCTGTATTGTATAGTGCTATACTGCATGTTCTGCATCTTTTATGTTAACAAAGCTTTAGCTGATACACTAAACAGACCAACAAACAAGCTAGCTGTAATAAAAACATAATAAAACGTACACAGCCCGCTGTGTACGAGAGTTATTCAACGGCAGTTGGCATTTTGACACGAGCTTGTGATTGCGGCGAGGCGATGACGAATTATGGCACATACAATACTTATTTTGACACTACCATAAGGTGATAACTGTGTCTCGTACATGTTAATTTCTTCTCATGCATATGTTAATTTTTCTCCAGTATATGTACTTTGGCCAGACAATTCCTATATATAGCTAATAAAGAAAAAAACGTACGTGCTTGGAGTCAGAGAGAGAGAGAGAGAGAGAGAGAGAGAGAGAGAGAGGCCAGTCATAGGCTATTTGACCGTTTGAACCTAGCTCCCCTCTCTTCCATCTTTCATATATATATATATATATATATATATATATATATATATATATATATATATATATATATATATATATATTAACCAGGCAACAATGATAATACCCAAAATAATATCAGTGCCAGTGTCACTTGCTGCGAAATATTCATGTCATTCATATTCAGTTCCTTTCAATATAAGCAAATATACTCTAATCGGCAAAAAATTTAGCGTAATAAAAAATACTATGAAAGATAGAAGAGAGAGGGAGCTAGGTTCAAACGGTCAAATAGCCTATGACTGGCCTCTCTCTCTCTCTCTCTCTCTCTCTCTCTCTCTCTCTCTCTCTCTCTCTCTCTCTCTCTCTCTCTCTCTCTCTATATATATATATATAAAATACTATGAAAGATGGAAGAGGGGAGCCCCAAGTTCAAAACGGTCAAAGAGAGGGAGTTTAGCCTATGACTGGCATCTCTCTCTCTCTCTCTCTCTCTCTCTCTCTCTCTCTCTCTCTCTCTCTCTCTCTCTCTCTCTCTCTCTCTCTCTCTCTCTCTCTCTATATATATATCAATCTATATCTATCTATATCTATATATCTATCTATATATATATATCAATCTAAATCTATATATCTATATATATATATATATATATATATATAAATATATATATATATATATATATATATATATATATATATATATATATATAAATATATATATATATATATATATATTAACCAAACAATAATGATAATACCCAAAATAATATCAGTGCCAGTGTCACTTGCTGCGAAATATTCATGTCATTCATATTCAGTTCCTTTCAATATAGCAAATATATATTATCGGCAAAAAAAAATTACTTTCTATAAATCACTGGCCTCGTATGGTTTATTTTGGGGACCTGGATGCATTGAGAGAGAGAGAGAGAGAGAGAGAGAGAGAGAGATTATTTTGGAGAGAGAGAGAGAGAGAGAGATTATTTGGATATCAAGACGAATAGGAGAGAGAGAGAGAGAGGAGAGATTGGGATATCAAGATTTATTAGAAAGCGAAATTTAGCGTAATAAAAAAATACTATGAAAGATGGAAGAGAGGGGCTAGGTTCAAACGGTCAAATAGCCTATGATTTGGCCTCTCTCTCTCTCTCTCTCTCTCTCTCTCTCTCCTCTCTCTCTCTCCTCCTCTCTCTCTCTGACACTTATCATCAACGCCACCATCACGACCACCATCATCACCACCATCATCATCATCACCACCATCATCATCACCACCATCATCATCACCACCATCACCATCATCACCATCATCATCATCACCATCATCATCACCCACCATCACCACCATCATCACCACCATCATCACCATCATCTTCACCAACATCATCATCATCACCACCATCATCACCATCATCACCATCATCACCACCATAATCATCACCACCATCACCATCATCACCATCATCATCACCATCATCATCACCACCATCATCATCACCACCATCATCACCACCATCATCATCATCATCACCATCATCACCATCATCATCACCACCATCATCATCATCACCACCATCACCATCATCACCATCACCACCATCATCATCACCACCATCACCATCACCACCATCATCATCACCACCATCATCATCACCACCATCATCACCACCATCATCACCACCACCATCATCACCACCATCATCATCACCACCATCATCATCACCACCATCATCACCATCATCATCACCACCATCATCATCACCACCATCATCACCATCATCACCATCATCACCACCATCATCATCACCACCATCACCATCATCACCAAAAAAAAGGAGGAAGAAGAGGATGAAGAAGAGAAGAGGAAGAAGAGGAGGAAATAGAGGAAGAGGAGGAGGAGGAAGAAGAAGAGGAAGGAGTGGAAGTTGCTGTAGAGGAGGAAAAATAGGAAGAAGAAAAGGAAGAGGAAGAAGAAGAGGTAGGGAGGAAAAGGAGGAAGAAGCTAGAAGAGGAAGAAGAAGAGGATGAGAAGCTAGGAAGAGGTGGGAAAGAAGAAGAGGAGGAAGAAGAGGAAGAAGAGGAGGAAAAGAGGGAAGGGGACAATAGGGGAGGAAGAAGAGGAAGAAGGAAGAAGAGGAAGACTAGGAAGAGTAGGGAAGAAGAGGAAGAAAAAGGAGGAAGAGGATGAAGAAGAGGAAGAGGAAGAAGAAGAGAGGAGGAAATAGAGGAAGAGGTGGGAGAGGAGGAAGAAGAGAAAGAGGAAGAGGAGGAAGAAGAAGGAGCAAAATCAAGAAAAGGAAGAAGAAGATGGAGAAGGAAGAAGAAAAGGAAGAGGAGAGGAAGAATGAGGAAGAAGAGTAGGACGAAGCTAGGGAAGAGGAGGAAAGTAGGAAGCTAGAGGAAGAGGAAAAGGAAAAGAAGAAGAGTGAAGAGGAGGGGAAAAGAGGGAAGAGGAAAAGGAGAAAGAAGAGGAAGAGGAGGAAGAAGAGGAAAGGAGGAAGAAGAGGAGGAAGGAAAAGGAGGAAGAGCAGGAAGAAAGAGTAAGAGGAAGAAGAGGAGGAAATAGAGGAAGAAGGAGGAGGAGGAGGGGAAGAACAGGAAGAGGAGGAAGATGAAGAAGAAGAAGAGGGAAGAAGGAAGGAAGAAGGAAGAAGAGGAAGGAGGCAGAAAGAAAAGGAAGAGGAAGAAAGAGGCGAGAAGCTAGCGAGAAAAGGAAAAGGAGGAAGAGGAGGAAGAAGGAAGAGGGAAGAATAAAGGAGAAAAGAAGAGGAAGAGGAGGGAAGAAGAAAGGAGAAAGAAGAGGAGGGGGAAAAGAAGGAAGAAGAGGAAGAAGAAGAAGAAAAGAAGGAAGAATAGGGAAGAGGAGGAAGAAGAAGAAAAGAAGGAAGAATAGGAGGAAGAGGGAGAAAAGGATTTATTTCTTGAGAGTTTCTTTTCACTCATTTATTCACTATTGCTTACACCATTGATTAGGTTCCAGTAATTAGTGTTCATCAGAGCGTTATTGTTGTTCTGAAAAATCAATACGATGCTGGCTATACGAGGGCGAAAAATCTCAAGGGGTCGGAACGTATAGTTAGGGTGCCCAAACTACCCACATTATCAAGACCACCTATCAACCCAATTTCAGATTCAAGGATCAAAATGATCAAAATGAGCTCTGGGAGGGCAGCATGAGCCAATGCAAGATGGCGCTACCTTATAAACACTTGCCTGCGCCAGAACGGGCTGGGCTGACCATCAGGACCCACCGGAATGAAGCCTTGACCGACCATCAGGATCCACCGGGAAGAAGCCTACCTGGCGCAATAGGCAGCAAAATGTAAAAAAAAAAAAAAGACTAGTAGGCTGGCAAAGCGTAGATAAGGAAGAAAGATTGCAGCCATAACTGTGTAAAAATAAACTCAAATCTTTCTTCAGTTGTTACATAAAACAACAGAAAGGACACTGGGAAAAGTGGTATTGACCTCAACAAACAGCGACGCAGTAATTAGGTGACTGACAGCCAAGTACATCAGCAAACCCTTAAACAATTATTTTTCCTCGGTGTTTAATACTGGTTTCCTCCTCTCACAATACCACCAACACCAGTACTATTGTAAACTGGAGAATGTCAATTTGAAAATAACCGATGAAGTCCTTAAAGCTCTCCATTTGACTTAAAAACAATAAAGTCCCGACCGACAAAGTATATCCGAACTCTCTGCTGGAAGAAAATGAAGCGAAATACTTCCTCCCTCACAACCTTATGCCCAATATAATCCTGGTGACAAGGTTATCGTCCTCTTCAGATTGAAAAAGGCTAACGTGACACCGATTTTCAACAGGAGACAAAAAAGTACCAGGTAATTACAGGCCCATTAGTCTACTTCGGCTTGTAGGTAAGCTACTTGAGGGCATAATTCAGAGACAAAATTTGTGAATTACCTGAAAGCCACTCATTGATTTGGGGACTCACAACATGGCTTCCGAAACAAAAGATCCCGCCTATCAAACCTATTAACCTTTTTATAACGACTCCTTTCACTGTTTCAGACGTAACCAAATCACTGGACGGTAAACTATCTTGGATTTTGCAGCGGGGTTTGATAAAAAGTCCCGCATCATAAATTACTTTTACAAATTAAAGCAAATAGGGTATTGACGGTCGGCATAAACCAATGGATCGCGAATTGGTTGGAGCAACAGACAACAAAGAGTAGTGATTGACGGATTTAATTTCAGAGGAAGCGCGCTCGCTCACTAGTGGTGTCCCTCAGGGCTCTGGTCCTGGCCCAGTGTTTCCTTCATTATTTGCCATCAACGACGTGGTGTTGGACTCAATAACCGCATTAGTAAATTTGCAGACGACAAAGATTGGTAACTCGGTTCATACCGACGTAAAGACAGAGCAAAGGCTCCAAGAGGATTTGGTACAAAATTTCAGCTTGGTCGGATACATGGGAGATGCCCTTTAACGTAGACAAAAGCAGCTGCATCCAGGTCCCAAGTTGAACGAGGAATAAGAAGTTCGAATACGAAATGCGTGCGGCGTTAAACCTGTAAAGCGTTCAATGCGTCAAAGACTTGGGGGGTCAAAATCGCGTCAAACCTCAAATTCTCACAGCAATGTGGCATCGATGCAGCAAATAAAGGTAACAGAATGTTGGGCTTCATTAAAAGAAACTTTGTATTCAAGAATAAAGATGTAATAATTCCTGCTCTACAACAGTTTAGTCAGACCCCACTTCTGGAATATGCGGTACAGTTTTGGTCTCTCCACCATGCAAAGGATATTGCTAAATTAGAAGGTGTTCGCGTTCGTCGGGCAACGAAAATGATCCCTTCCTTGCGCAACAAATCCTGCGAAGAAAGGCTTTACCCCTTAACATGTTCTCTCTTGAGAAACGTCGCCTCCGAGGAAAACTGATCGAATGTTTTAAAATACTTCTAATGATTCTACGAATGTAGACAGATCAACATTGTTTTGGATGATCGATGACACTTTGGCAGCACGAATATGAAATTCAATGGCGTGTAAAACTCAGATGTAGACAAGTAAATTCAGACTGCACCAATTTTTTCTTCACCAACGTTGTAGTGCGAGAATGGAATTACCTTCCACCATCAGTGGTCCAGGTGCAAAATAATGATTGACTCCTTCAAAAATAAGTTTTGGACTCGACCGTCACTTCCTTCAAACTCCCACACATCAACTAGAGTAGAAATGCAACGTTTGGAGTCTTCTGATTAATGTAAAATCACTTAGAAAGTTTAAGGAGACAGACCACAAGCCTGGACCATAGGGGTCTGTGTGGTCTGATTTTCTCGTAAATCTATAACCCTTCTCTGCACACAGGACGGATTGATTCAAAATTTTCTCCCATCGGGCAGCTTGTGACTCGAAGGCTCCTCAACGAAGCAGTGCGTGTCATCCGAGCAAAAACGAGTCACGGCCACGTCCCTCCCCTTCGCCCGTGTAAATAGACGCTGATCATCGTAACAACAAACCCGTAACTCGTGATCCCGCAAGTACCACCACCCTATTACACGTGCTTCTCTAGATAACTTAAAAACCTTAGTTTCAACTGCGCGTAGCCTAAGAAACAATTTGATGAACTGAGATGTCTTGCTTAACAGAAAATTTTTGGGATATAATTCATAACTGAAACATTTATCGACACCACAAATATTGATTTAAGTTCCGAATACAAATATAGGATGGCTACAGACCTTCAACAAAGATCGTAAACCGTACAGGTGGTGGCGTCGTCCTTTATGTCAAAACACATACATACATACATACATGCCCACTCACCCAACACACCAACACTGAGAGTTTTAGAAAATTGTAAAAATATATAAATAAAATAATATTCCACGACGATTATCTCCCTTGCTTTCCAATATATTTGCATAACTGAATAACCTGGCTAAGATAAACTAATGGGGCGAAGGAAGAAGAAAGAAGAAGAAGAAGAAAGATTGAAATGCTGGGATGGGAAAGGGAAGAGAGATTAAAAAGAAAAAGAAGAAAAGAAAACTCATTGTGAGAGGAAAGACAATGAGACGGTGCAGCTATACTATTGCAGCAGCATAAAAGATAAATATTTCATCATTTTCATCATAATTCATAATACCTCCAAGATCATCCCATAATACGAAGCCTAATGCATCACCTCATTACGGAAGCATAAATGTATTGGCACTCCCGAATACTGAATCAGTACCCGGCGACTTGCCTGTGTGTGTGTGTGTGTGTGTAATAATAATGATGATAATAAAACGGTTTATTCAGTTACGGCAGCCCTGTTAGGCTGAAAATTTACATATTCTAAATACATTCTAAGAAAACTTTGCTAACGAGACAAGTATAAAAAGAAGTGGGGTTAGGGTAAGAGGGTCTGAAATATCTGTGAGAAGGTTAGGATGATGGTGCTTTGGGGGGGAGGAGATTCAGTGTGAGTGTGCCGGGAAGGAGGGGGGTAGGGTTGTCTCTTCCATATGACGGTGAGGTGGTAATCTTCGGGGTCAGCGCTGGGTTAGGTGACAGCTGATGGTGGGATGCAAATGGGCAGAAACTGGGTCACTCAGTTTACCCAGGCTACGAGTGTGTGTGTGTGTGTGTGTGTGTGTGTGTGTGTGTGTGTGTGTGTGTGTGTGTGTGTGCTCGTGTGTGTGTGTGTGTGTGTGTGTGTGTGTGTGTGTGTTGTTGGATGTATTAATGTACTTGTATGTGGGTGGGTGAGTGTGTTTGTATCTCTGTCCTGTCTCTCCAACACTTTTTTTTATCTGTCTGTTCATTCTGTTTATCCGTCTATTTTTATCTTTACAACTATTCTGTTTCTTCTCTACGTCAATCTGGCTGGCTGGCAAGATTTATATAAGTTTCCAATTATTGCGTAAATTCTCTCTCTCTCTCTCTCTCTCTCTCTCTCTCTCTCTCTCTCTCTCTCTCTCTCTCTCTCTCTCTCTCTCTCTCTCTCTCTCTCTCTCTCTCTCTCTCTCTCTCTCTCTCTCTCTCTCTCTCTCTCTTTGCGACAAGGCATCGTCCCTTCGGACTGGAAATAGGCTAACGTGACGCCGATTTTTAAGAAAGGACACAAAAAAGTACCAGGTAACTACCGACCCATTGGTCTAACTTCAATTGTAGGTAAGCTACTTGAGAGCATAATTAGAGACAAAATTGTGAGTTACCTCGAAAGCCACTCATTAATTGGGGATTCACAACATGGCTTCCGTAACAAAAGATCCTGCCTGTCAAACCTACTGACCTTTTATAACGATCTCTTCTCATTTATGACGTAACCAAATCATTGGACGTAGTCTATCTTGATTTCCAGAAAGCGTTTGATAAAGTCCCACATCATAAATTACTTTATAAATTAAAGCAAATAGGCATTGACGGTCAAATAAACCAATGGATCGCGAATTGGTTGAGCAACAGACAACAAAGAGTTGTGATTGACGGATTTAACTCAGAGTGGGCGCCGGTCATTAGTGGTGTCCCTCAGGGCTCGGTTTTTGGCCCAGTGCTCTTCATTATTTACATCAACGATGTGGATGTTGGACTCAGCAATCGCATTAGTAAATTTGCAGACGACACAAAGATTGGTAACTCGGTTCTCACTAACGAAGAGAGGCAAAGCCTCCAAGAGGATTTGCACAAAATATCACCTTGGTCGGATAAATGGGAGATGCCCTTTAACGTAGACAAGTGCCAGGTCCTTCAAGTTGGAACAAAAAATAAGAAGTTCGATTACGAAATGCGCGGCGTTAAACTCATAAGCGTTCAGTGCGTTAAAGACCTGGAGGTCAAAATCGCGTCAAACCTCAAATTCTCACAACAATGCATCGATGCAGCAAATAAAGCGAACAGAATGTTGGGCTTCATTAAAAGAAACTTTTTATTCAAGAATAAAGATGTAATACTTCCGCTCTACAATAGTTTAGTCAGACCCCACTTGGAATATGCGGTTCAGTTTTGGTCTCCCCACCATGCAAAGGACATTGCTAAACTAGAAGGTGTTCAGCGTCGAGCAACAAAAATGATCTCTTCCTTGCGCGACAAATCCTACGAAGAAAGCCTTTCCACCCTTAACATGTTCTCTCTTGAGAAACGTCGCCTCCGAGGAAAACTGATCGAATGTTTTAAAATACTTAATGGTTTCACGAATGTAGACAGAACAAAATTGTTTATGATCGATGACACTTTGCGAACGAGGAACAATGGCATAAAACTCAAATGTAGACAAGTAAATTCAGACTGCACCAAATTTTTCTTCACCAACGTTGTAGTGCGAGAATGGAATAAGCTCCCACCATCAGTGGTCCAGTGTAAAACGATTGACTCCTTTAAAAACAAGCTCGACCGTCACTTCCTTGAACTTAATATTAACTAGAGTAGAAAAGCAACGTTTTGGAGCCATCTGATTGATGTAAAATCACTTAGGTTTAAGGACAGACCACCTAGTCTGGACCATGGGGTCTGTGTGGTCTGATTTTTATGTAAGTCTATGTAATTCTCTCTTCACTTTCCTTAATTTTTTTCATTTTATTCTCTCTCTCTCTCTCTCTCTCTCTCTCTCTCTCTCTCTCTCTCTCTCTCTCTCTCTCTCTCTCTCTCTCTCTCTCTCTCTCTCTCTCTCTCTCTCTCTCTCTCTCTCTCTCTCTCTCTCTCTCTCTCTCTCTCTCTCTCTCTCTCTCTCTCTCATTCTGTTTGTCCGTCTATTTTTATCTTTACAACTATTTTGTTTCTTCTCTACGTCAATCTGACAATTATTGCGTAAATTCTCTCTCTCTCTCTCTCTCTCTCTCTCTCTCTCTCTCTCTCTCTCTCTCTCTCTCTCTCTCTCTCTCTCTCTCTCTCTCTCTCTCTCTCTCTCTCTCTCTCTCTCTCTCTCTCTCTCTCTCTCTCTCTCTCTCTCTCTCTCTCTCTCTCTCTCTCTCTCTCCTTCACAATCCTTAATTTTTTCTCCTTTTGTTCTACCTGTACGGGGGCTTCGTGGTGCAGCGGTTAGCGGGCGGCTTTTCCGATACCCTACGCCCCTGTCCACCCAGCAGTGAATGGGTGCCAGGTTTTAATCGGGGGTTGTGTCCCGTCTCCTGGGATCTGTTCCCTTCTCATATAATTCCTTCCCCTCCTGTCTCTCCAGCATATGACCACAGATGTTGCGTCGACTAAACGAAACTTTCCAACTTTTTCTACCTGTACGTCAACACATATCCTTCAGTGGTTATTATGCAGACTTTGATTTCCTTAAAGTAAGTAAAATTAAGGTCAAATTTCCCTCCGCTTAGCTCACTGCCCACTTTAGTTCCCAGAAGCGAGTCTTTGAATATCCTGGAAATTTGCATGTCTATCTAGGGAACTGAAGGGTAGCATTGGTGTAAAATATGATCTAATTTTATTCTTAACACTTCAGAGAGAGAGAGAGAGAGAGAGAGAGAGAGAGAGAGAGAGAGAGAGAGAGAGAGAGAGAGAGAGAATGCACTGAACAATACCTGCCACACTATCTTTATCACCGCCTCAATAGCAAGCTGAAAAATTGTTTGTTCTCGGGAAAAGTGTGGTTAAAATGGGAAGAGCAATATGCTGTCGGTAAAAATTTATATATCGAAGGCGCGAACACACACACACACAAACACACACACACACACACACACACACACACATTCACACACACACACACACACACACACACACACACACACACACACACACACACACACACACACACACACACACACATTCACACACACACACACACACACACACACACACACACACACACACACACACACACACACACACACACACACACACACACACACACACACACACACACACACACACACACACACACACACATCTGAGTAAATGTGACAGACAGCTCTCTTCTTTACTTTTCGGTTATTTTGTAATGATATTCTGCGGGGCCACACAATATATATTCTTTTTTTTTATATATTTTTATAAGGCAAATTTGCCTCAATAAGATGAAACAAAATTTTACTTTTTCTCTTTTGCTGGAAGAAATTAGCATAAAGCTTTGAGTATGTCTGACAATTTGTAGACATGCAACAAGAAAATGAGAGAGAGAGAGAGAGAGAGAGAGAGAGAGAGAGAGAGAGAGAGAGAGAGAGAGAGAGAGAGAGAGAGAGAGAGAGAGAGAGAGATGGGAGGCGTGTTTTTCATATCGAGTAACATTTCCGTTTTTTCTGTATTTTCAGGTTTTCAATCAGCCATGACTCCACAGCATAACGTTTTGCTCGTCGTCTGTACCTGTCTATTAGGTGAGTTATTAAATCTTTTATTAACATTTAACGTTTAGGGTTAGAGAAAAGCGTTGTACATAGCTATTCCTTCTGCAAAACATTTAGTGATTAACTGAAAAAGAAAATTACACTTTCCCTAGTAAACGGATACAATAGCAACAGTGAAGTCATTACCTAGACAAATATGATGGATATTATATTGTATATGTTATACAACACATATGTTTCGGTAACTTGGTAATGTTCACACCAGTGTAGCATTTAATATGCACACACCCAGATATAGCAGTCCACAGTCGTTATTATACTTATAACTTGCACTCCACAAGTATTATACATCTAATTTGCACTCCCCTTGAATTATCCGCACTCCTCCAGTATGTATAGTAAGCACTCGTTTTGTGTCAGATATCTTTTTGACCCAATCATTATTATCTAATGTGTATACTGAGTTGAATTGAGCTGTATCATTTACCAGACCTAACCTAACATTATCTAAGCTAACCTAATCTAAGATTTTTCAACCCACATAGATTTTGACTACGTTATATACTCGTGTTGAGCGAGTCCAAAACACCGTCACTCATCCATTTAATTAGTTAGAGAAATGTTTTCAAGGGTCGTGGCTCTGTCAGTATTAGAGAGAGAAAATATACCCAAATTTAAGCAAGAATTAGAATATTAAGTAGAAAGAGGATAAAGTAAATGAGATAAATCGATGTTTTAACGAGAGAGAGAGAGAGAGAGAGAGAGAGAGAGAGAGAGAGAGAGAGAGAGAGAGAGAGAGAGAGAGAGAGAGAGAGAGAGAGAGAGAGAGAGAGACGCAAATAAGAAATAAAACCGATAATTTAATCACAAAATCAGTGATCAGAAAAGTATAAGTTAGACGACCAGTTCGAAATGAAAAGGTTTAAAAATGTTGGCAAATTTCCGTGTGCGTGTGTAGAAAACGGAGTGTTGCGGCCCGCTAAGGGGATTAAAAGGTAATTAGATAACGCAGAGTAAACTAATGTACTTTATATTTTTTTTATCTCTCCAACACTAAACGTTTGTAGTGTTTTATGTCGCGTCTTTCTATTTGATTTTTTTGTCTTTCTCTAAATTTTATTGTCTTCCTTTATTTATTGTTGTTTTAATGATTCTCATTCTACATTTCATTCTTTAATTATTCTTTGTTTTCCTTATTCCTTCTTTCCTAATTAACTTGTTTCACCTATTCTTTCGTTCGTTCCTTTCGTTCTTTTCCTCTTTCCGTCTTTCCGTTCAATCATTCATTTTTAATTTCATGTTTTCTCTTCATTGTTCTTTCTTTCTCTTTCCATTCACATAGCTTACAGCCAGAAACAAATATTTTCAGTCGTTGGTAAAATCATAGTCATGAAATTTTCGTTGTTTAAAAGAGAACGAGATAATTCATTTTATCGTTTTAATGAATTAATGCGTCAGTGGCAAAAGAATCTCTCTCTCTCTCTCTCTCTCTCTCTCTCTCTCTCTCTCTCTCTCTCTCTCTCTCTCTCTCTCTCTCTCTCTCTCTCTCTCTCTCTCTCTCTCACACACACACACACACACATACACACACACTCAAGCAGGTGGTACTCCAAGATCCGTGACCTGTGTGGATGAAACATGACCACCGCCTCCATCACCGACATCTGCCAGTCCCTGCCCAGCCTAGACCTCACCTCACTCACCGCCTATCTACCCACACCTGCACCACTCCCTTTAGTTCAAGAGTACGAGGTTGCCAACACGCTACTCAAGCTCAAATCGAGATCCTCCATTACTCCAGTTGACCTCCCTATCAAACTTTACCAAGAATTGTCCACTGAATTAGCCACCCATCTGTGCTCCATCATCAACGCCTCTCTCCATCAAAGTCAGTGTCCCGCAGACTGGAAGACAGCCTACGTTGCCCCAGTCCCGAAAACAAGCACATCTCAGTCCCTCAGCGACTACAGGCCCATCGCCATCACCCCGATCCCCAGCCTGCTCTGTGAAGGCTTCATCTTCAGCTGGGCCTATTCTCACCTCGCCCCCCTCATGGACCAACACCAATTTGGGAACATCAAGTCCTCCTCCACCACTCACTGCCTCGTTGACCTTCTCGGTTACGTCTACAGGAATCTTGAAAAACGCAAAACATCAGTGGCCCTCACCTTCGTAGACTTCCGGAAAGCTTTCGATCTCGTTTACCACACCATCGTCATCACTATAGCCATCAACCTCCAGCCTCACCCCAGCCTGGTGTCCTGGCTCACACAGGAGTCAGGTCGTAAGGCATCAGGGAGAGACCTCCACCCCTCAGCACCTCACCTGCGGGGTCCCCCAGGGGACCAGGATGGGACCATTATGCTTCCTGATGCTTGTAAACGACGCTATGACGGACACCAGTGATCGGTGGAAATATGTGGACGACATCACCCTCGTCACCTCTATTAACAACAACAACCCGGATTACAGCCACCTCCAGCTCCTCCTTGGCCGCCTCTACACTTGGACCACCGACAACAAAGTCACCCTCAATACCAACAAGACTACAATAATGCACATCCACACCTCCTCAGACACCCTTCTCCTTCCCTGTGTCTCCATCGACGGCCGTCCCCTCCAGGTGGTTCAGTCTGTCAAGCTTCTCGGCCTCACCGTTGACAAACTGACGCGAGGCCAACACGTCATCTCCCTCATAAAGCCAGCCACATACCAACTACACCTCCTCCGAATACTGAAGAAGCTGGGGACACCAGTGCGTGAGCTGGCGAGTGTGTACTCCACCTTCATACTCCCTCCGCTCACATACGCGTCCCCAGCTGGTCATCTTCCCTCAACGCCACTCAACGCCATAAACACGAGCGGATGCAGAAAAGGGCGGTGCGGCTGATCCTGGGGACCGGCTACGCCACCTACCAGGAGGCCCTCCCCGCCCTGCACCTCACCACCCTTCAGGCCTGCCATCAACACCTCCTCCAGCAGTTCGCCGCCAAACTCCTCCACCACCGACGACACAGGAACCTGCTCCACCCGGTAGCTCCCCCTCCCCGCTACAATGTCCGGCACCTTAACAAGCTGCTCCCCATACGTGCGCGTACTGACAGATATAAGAAAAGTGCAATACCCACAATAGTGGAAATCCTGAACACATAGACACTTTACTCCTAAGTTAATTTTAAGTTTGTAATTTTAATGATCTCCATATATAATATGTATATTTTCAGCTCTCGAGCTGCTCATCCCTAAATAAACCGTATATTATTATTATTATTATTATTATTATTATTATTATTATTATTATTATTATTATTACACACACACACACACACACACACACACACACACACACACTGGACATACGTTTTTCATCCTTATTCAGTGTTAGTTATGACTGTTGTATTTCATTGCATGCTTATTCCGTCCACCTCCTCTACCTCCTCAGCGTCTTCTTCTCCCTCCACTCATCATCCCCTCCCCCTTATTCTCTTCTTCCTCCAATTACTCCTCCTCCGCCTCTACTTCTTGATCTTCGTCCTTCTCTTCTTATGTGAGCGCTGATCAACCATCGCAGAGTAAAATTCACAACCTGAAAAAACGGTGTTTTACAAAGAGGAGGAGGAGCTGTGAACACACACACACACACACACACACACACACACACACACACACACACACACACACACACACACACACACACACTGCTCTGGTAGCTCAATCGGTTAGAGCGCCGCGCTGCAAGGCTTCACGGCCAAACAGGCGGCGGTTCGAGCCCTGCTCAGGTCGGATTCTTTCCGCTGACTAGGAGTGGTTACTGTCCCCTTTTGAGCAAGGGGGATGGGGTGTGTGGTTGTGAGGTCCTGGCAGTACCCAGAGATCGACAAAATGAGCACTTGCTCACGTCGTGAGGGTACCTGCTGGTGAAAGCGAGTCCAACTCGTGATCAGGCCGTGGTGAATTACACACACACACACACACACACACACACACACACACACACACACACACACACACACACAGATGCTCCATAGTTCAAGGGTTATCATTTTCGGATTACAGCTGAGAGGTCCCGAGCTCGATATCTGGAGGGAATTAAGACGGACAGGTAGTCTCCTTCATCCCTGCTCCTAAGGTTTGGGAATCAGTCGGTGGCTGATGGTTCTTCCGTTATAGTCTTCCTTTTGTTCTTTATTTTCTTCTTTTTATCTTCTTGATTATTCTTTTATTTTTTTCCTTATTCATATATCCCCGTTCTTTCCTTTTTTCCTTTCCTCATCTTTTCCTTCCTTCTTTCCTCCCGTCTTTCCTCTCTCTCTACTTCCCTCTCGTCCTCCCTTCTTTCCTGCCTTCCTTCGACAAGCAACAGCCGTAAACACACGTCTTTACCTCTCCTCCCTGCCTCTCTTTGTCTTCCTGCGGCGGCGGGGCGGAGCGCTTCCAGCCCTCCTGCCACCTTCCCTCATTCCCTCGCCTCCCTCGGTTCGATTCCCGCACGAACTCGCGTCTCGTCGCTCAAGTCAAAGTTTCGCGGAGGCTCGTGTTGCTTCCGGTGGCTTTTTCTTATCCCTCTTCTTGTTTCTTTTGGTTGTTCTTGTTCCTGTTGCGATGTTTCCTCCATTTCTTCTTTCTTGTTTCTATTTTAGTTTTTGTTTTCTTCTCTCCTTCGTTTTTCTTTTCGGTTTTCTTATTATTTTATTTTATTTTATTTTTCTTCTTCTTCATCTTCTTTTTTCTTCTTCTTTTATCTCTAAATATAGAGGTTTATGAATATATAAAAAAATACGCTATTTATGATGCAATCAGTATGCGAGAAGAGCACGCTCACACACACACACACACACACACACACACACACACACACACACATGCCTACTTCTCGCGTTTCAGGAATCGCCCTCAAAAGAAATTGATTAGGTGAGCCGCGAGTTAAAAAAAATGATGCGTAGCGGAGGCGCGTCAGGCAAACCAGCTTTTTGTCGTTCCCATTCCAATTCCAATTCCCCGCAGCTCAATACGAGTTCCTGAGAGAAAAACACGGTAAAAACCGAACATCGTGGCCTCGTTGTAGGGACGGACTCTATTCGCCTCCTCATGACTCCTCGGGAAATGAGGAAGAGAGTGTTTGTGATGGTTTAGCCGGGTTTTTATGATGTCTTGTCCATTCTATTATTTGTAGGGAGTTGAGATTTAAATATGTGATAGCTTATTGTGTGTGATGTAAATGCAATAGCAAATCTCATTTAGTAGTTCAAGATGTAAAAAATAATTGATGTGGTAATCTAGAGTGAAATATGTAATTCTTCAGAGAGAGAGAGAGAGAGAGAGAGAGAGAGAGAGATGGGGGCCGTTATCCATTAGCTATCATTCCTTGAGGTATTTATATATAATATGCCTCCGCCAAAACATCTAAGAGAATGTTGTATATTCACACGTCATTAGACACGCTGACATGCCTCGCGTCACTCCTCTTACGTAATTAGCGCAAAGGTAAGAGAGAGAGAGAGAGAGAGAGAGAGAGAGCGCGCGCGCGCGCGGTTGCTGAGGTCAACCAGCATCTACGCTTGATACGGGAGTGGGGGGAGTGCTGGCAGGTGAACTTTGCTCCTGAGAAGACTCAGGCGATGGTGAACTCTCGGTCCCCAGCAGCCACACAAGCTGTCGAAGGAAGGGTGATGTTTGGCTCCGTCACCCTCCCGCTCCAGGATTACGTCAGGATCCTCGGAGTGGACTTGGACCGAGAGCTGCGCTTCGACCGCCTCCTGAAACACGTCGCCCACCAACCCTCCCTACGTGTCTCTGCCCTTCGTAGAGTGGCTAATTTCCTCGACAAGCGAGGAATTATGCTCCTCTACAAGGCCCAGGTAAGATCCTACCTGAAGTACGGGGCTCTGACCTGGATGTCCAGCGCTGCCACACACCTGCAGAGACTGGACAAGGTGGAGTGACGGATGCAGCGACTGTTACAGGAGAACAACCCCAAGCCGCCCCCTCAGGATATTATACATCTAGACACTCTGGAGCACCGCCGGGACGTCACTGCGCTGGTGGTGTTCCACAAGGCCCAGGTACAGGGAGTACCACACCTGGCGAGACTGAGGCTCCCCCCGCGAGAGGCTGTGACAGATACGAGAACGATACTCTCCAGCCACGAGCAGGTCGGGGTGCCGAGGTCACGCGCCAGCCAGCACCAACGGACTTACACCTCCAGGGTGTCCCGCCTGTGGAACACATTCATTGCAGCAGGGCCAACAGTGAGGGAAATGTCCACCCAGCAGGTAAAAGTAGCTGCTCACAGGTGGCGAAGAACATGTCCCACACCACTAGTGATGCTAAATACACAGTGAACAAGTGTAAAGGGCTTTTGAAATAATGCACGAGAAAAAGTGACATTTTAAGCCCTGAAAAGTGCAGAGTGAAACATATGCTACTCGAACGATCGCATAAAGTGTCGTCGGCGAAATACAAATATGTTGTGTACTATAGATTCGTCAGTTTAAATAAAAGAGAGAGAGAGAGAGAGAAGCCAACAGATATCAAATTAATGATAAAAATATAACATAGCAGCGCGTGTAAACAAGCCTGACATGCTGGGAATGCTGCACAGAATTTTAATGTTGAAGGTGTTGAAAGTAATGATGAGCAAAAGCGGCGTGTTAGGAAGACACCTACCGAGACGGGCGTGTAAACCTGTCAAACCCTTTCAAAGATCCTCCTGTGCCCTCACGCTCCGGTTTTCTATTGTCTCATCAATGCGAGAGAGTAGTTCAGTATGCTCTCTAACTACTCTCCACACAACACTACATACACGCAACACACACAAATTCCTCATAATGTATAAAAGTTACGGTAGTACAATGCAGTGTCCCCACCCGGAGGGGGAGAAACAAATGCCCACAGATCGGTCTTCACTCTTTGCTGCAGACCCAAAAGGTGTCCCGATATCTCTTCCAACTTCTGTATCAACTTCCGCCACATTCGCAGTCTTAGCAAACTACTTTCAAGTTCATGTGATATTAAGGAGGAACTCGATCACGTTATCTAATTAATGTTATGGGATCAAGTAATAGTTCCACGCTTCTCACTAATTCATGTGCTAATGAGGAGGCGCTCGTTTATTTTCTCTAATTCATTTAATGGGATTAAATTAGAATCCCACACTTATCCGTAAGTCTCTAATTCGCTATATTTCAGGAAACAACGTTCGCCAGTGATTCACGTTACAGCACGTCATTATAAAAGTTGTTTCTGAAGGGATATGATGTGATGGACGTCAGTCGTCTATAGGTTAGTGATTTCCAACGGCTTAATCCTTTTCCTGAAGATGAGGCCATGGGATTGACGTGACAATTCCTTTTCTTTGTGATATTACGTGAGTTTCTTCTCCAGCGGCTTATTCGAACGTTGATAACGGTTTCAGTGCGGTTGCTCGTGTTTACTGTCTTTCCTGTCTCCTTTCTCGTGGCCTCGTGTTGTTCTGTGACGTTATTGCTCCCGAGTCGTTTGAATTTCCCGTCATTTCCTCCTCGTCTCGCGGCTCATTACGGCCTCATTAGCAATTAGACGAGCAGGGAGAAGCCTCTAATTAATATACCGTACTCATTTCTCTTCCATCGACACCTTCACTAAATTTTCCCTCAAGATAGAGAAAATTAAGTGTATGTGTGTGTGTGTGTGTGTGTGTGTGTGTGTGTGTGTGTGTGTGTGTGTGTGTGTGTGTGTGTGTGTGTGTGTTTATTTGCCTGTCTGCATGTCTTTGGGAACTGGGACTAATACTGGGCATTGTCGCTTAGGACTAGAGCTCTTCTGAGGAGAGACAAGGAGCGATATGTCAGGGGTCTCGCTGAGGATGTCGAGGGTCATTTAAATGTGAATGACCCCCGACCTGCTTACCGAGCCCTGAAGAAGCTCTGCTCCGAGTATCCCTCTCAAGTGAGCGCTATCTGAACAGCTGATGGCTGCCTCGTGTTGGACATGGATGGACAGAGGACTCGTTGGGCTGAATACTTTGAGCAGCTGTACATGGCGGACCCTCCACGTGGGCAGCTTCTAGCTGCTGGGTTGCAGGTGGCGGATACTAATCCACCCACCGACGGAGGCCCACCCTCTCGGGCTGAGGTCAGAGAGGCTGTGGCAAAGTTGAGGGGTGGAATGGCACCTGGCACGTGTAATATCAGTGTGGAGCTGCTCAAAGCTGGAGATAAGGCCATGATCCGCGGGTTGCATGCTGTCTTAACTGCCGTATGGCAGTCCCGTACCATTCCTCCTGACTGGAAGAGGGGGTTGGTCGTCCCTATCAGGAAAGGGCAAGGGGACCGACATGACTGCAACAACTACCGTGGTAGTACACTGCTCAGTGTACCAGGCAAGGTGCTTGTCCACCTATTGCTGATGCGAATTCGCTACCAGCTGCTGAAAATGCAGAGACCTAAACAGTCTGGGTTTACGCCTGTTAAGTTAACAACTGACCGTGTCCTAGCGCTTCGCGTACCGGTTGAGCGGCGACGTGAGTTTCGACAGGGGATGCTTGCGGACTATGTCGATCTCA
>NC_066521.1:8143207-8153207 GCF_024679095.1 Eriocheir sinensis
ATATATATATATATATATATATATATATATATATATATATATATATATATATATATATACATATATATACATATATATATATATATATATATATATATATAATATTATTATTACAATAATAATAGTATAAGGTAATAATTGATTAAGCTGAGGACACACTCTGACAGATGATACATGGACTTAATAATTATAATTGAGAAGAATATGTTTTTTAAATTGTTTTTTAAAGGAGTGTATTGAATTTAGAGCTTTAATATTATTAGGAATAGAATTCCAGGTTTTAGGTCCTGAATAAGAAAGTGAGTGTTGAAAAAGTGTTAAATTATGGGCAGGTGTACGTAAATTTTCATGAGTACGGGTGAAATAAGTATGTTGTGGCTGTAAGGACACGGAGATTTCACTTTTGATCTTTTTATACATGTAAATAACAATTTGTAGCTTATTTATGTCAAAAAGTTTTAAGGAATTTGTTTCTTTAAAGAGAGGTTGTGTGTGGGCAAAGTAGTCACTATTTGTAATAATTCTTATTATTTTCTTTTTAAGTCTAAACAGAGGTAACAGGTGTGTGGGGTAGGTGTTGCACCAGATAGGTGTACAGTAATACAGGTGTGGTAAGACATGTGCGTTATATAACATTTTCAAAACATCAATGGGCATTAATTCTTTAATTTGATATAACAGAGATACTAGCCTGGATAATTTAAGGATTTGATTTGTTACGTGATGCTTAAAGGTCATGGTATCATCATACGTTATTCCTAATAATGTATGTTTATTAGTTCTGCTTATAATGTCATGGGAAAAAAATAGGGACGGAAGCACTGATGGTGACTTATTAGTAAATAGCATATAAAATGTTTTGTTTAAGTTTACTGTTAATCTATTACTCAGACACCATTTATGAAAGGTTTGTAGGTCAGTGTTTGCTGTATGTATCATGTCAGTAGGATTTTCTCCAGTAATATTTAAGGTTGAGTCATCTGCGAAAAGAATTATTTTAAGGTTTGTAAATATGTAAGTAATATCATTTATATATAAGAGAAACAGGATTGGACCTAAGACACTGCCCTGTGGAACACCGTATTGAATAGGTAGAGATGTAGATAGACAAGTGTGGAATTTGCTTGATTGAGTTCTGTGGGATAAGTAATCCTGAAACCAGTCATGAATAATACTTCTACTTCCATAGTAATACAACTTACGTAATAATATATCGTGTCTGACTGTATCAAAAGCTTTAGTGAAGTCAACAAAGATGCTTAATAATGACTGTTTATTATCTAAAGTGTTATAGATTTCTTCTGAATAAGTTCTCAAGGCATCGAAAGTGTTTAGACCACGACGAAAACCAAACTGACTTGGATTAAGTATGTTTTTAGTTTCAAGAATATTTATGAGGATTTTTTTTATTACTTTTTCAAAGATCTTAGAAAAAACATTTAGTAAGGATATCGGTCTATTATTACTTAATTCATCTTTGGGGCCTTTCTTATGGATGGGGACAACAGTTGCATGTTTTAGGAGTTGAGGAAATTTACCATTATTGATAGAATTATTAAAGAGTATGGACAAGAATTATTAAAGAGTATGGACAAGGGTATTGCAAGTTGGTTTTTGCTGGTTTTTAATACAGATACTGGAATTTCATGCACAATGCACTTTTTGTTTTTAAGGGAATTAATTACAGTAATTACATCTTGGGGGATAATTATAGGAATTGTCATTGAATGAGGAAAATCACCTTGAAGAAAGCTGAGAGGGTCTGTGGTGGAAGGTGGTAGACTGTGATCTAGTTTAGGTGCAACATTTGTGTAAAATTCATTAAAAGCTTGTGCAATTTGTAAAGGTTCAGAGAGTTTTTTACCATTACAGATTATGTTATTTGTGGAACTCTTCTTATGGTAATGATTAGAAAGTTGGTGGATTGTTCGCCATATTTTACGGGTGTTATTTTTAAAATTAGTGAATTGGGCCATATAGTAAGATTGTTTAGCTTGTCTTATAGTATTATTTAGGATGTTACGGTATTGTTTGTATTGAGCCTCAGTGACAGCACCAATTTTATAGTCCTTAAATAGATAATTTTTTGTCCTTATAGAGTTTAGTACTGCCTGTGATATCCAGGGATTGTTTAATCTTTTTTCAGTTATTAATTTAGATTTAAGTGGAAAACAATCACTAAAAGCTTTTTTAATATTGTCTAAGAAAATTTTACAGTTGTCATTGACATCGTGTTCATTAAGGAGAGCATTCCAATTGATCATATTGATTTTTGAGCAAATTCTTGTTTATTTGTTTGATTTATTACCCTAAACTCAATTTTATGTAGATTTTTAGATTTAGAGGGAACTTTAACATTAAGGAAAATTGGTAGATGGTCCGATATTGGGTAATGGATTATACCAGATGAGAAAGCGTTGAAAAAATTTGTAAAGATATGATCAAGTAGAGAAGGTTCACCTAGATTGAAGCTGTCTGGAAAACGTGTTGGTCTTGAAATGTGTGGGAAGAAATTCATTGTTTGGAGGGTTGCAAGAAAATTGTTAGTTGGGGTATGGGTAGTATGTTCCAGCAAATTTATATTTAAATCACCTGTAAGAATTATTTTTTTGTTCGTTACAGTGTTATTTTGTAGTAATGTACATAAGGTGTTTGTAAATTCTTCCAGAAATTGATGTTTAGTGTGAGGTCTCTATATTGGAGAAAGTATGAATGAAAGTGAGTGTGAGGTAATCTTAACTGTATTGATTTCAATATTATCATTAGTTAGAGATAGATCTTGTAATTGTTCTGACTGTATATTATTTGAAATAAAAATGGTGACTCCACCTTATGCTCGGTTGGTCCTGACGAGGTGATAAGAGTGATACCCAGGAAGTTGATAAATGTGTTTGTTATTAGTATTTAGCCAGGTCTCAGTGATTGCCAGGATATCTGGGGTAGTGGAAAGGGTATTAAGGAAGGCTATAATGTTGTCAATGTTCTTTGGGAAGGATCTGGAATTTATATGTACAATATTTATTTTATTTGAGTTATGGTTAGATAATTTGTTGTATGCATCAAGATCAAAATAGTTTGAAACAGCGTTAAGATCAGTGTATCCATGGAGACGATTAATGATTTCAAGAGCTATGTCATTAGTGTCCTCAGTGTGTGGGTGAGTATTGTCATCAAACAATGTGTCATAGAGGTGGATCATGGAAACTAATTTACTTTGAGAAGAAAAAAGAAAAATATATATATATATATATATATATATATATATATATATATATATATATATATATATATATATATATATATATATATATATATATATATATATATATATATAATATGAAGTGCAGCATTCTACCTGCGCCCGGTGGTGTGTGTGAGTAGGTACGGTAGTGGCATTAGACTAAATTAAGTAAAGTAGTAATAGTAGTAAAATGTAACCCTTAGTGACAAGGAAAACAACGAAAAGTAAAAGGAATATGTAACAATGACATATGTAGCGTGTCCTCCAGGGTATATCAGTCCTTGTAATTCACCGAGAAGCCGGTGAGACTAGACCGACTCTCACTGTTGTTGTTGTTGTTGTTAAAGATTTACCCCTAGTATCACTAGGGGAACGGGCCTTTGTCCGAAGACGGCCCGTTAAGAGGGAAAAGATCGCTCCCCCCTGCACGAGGGAGCACGGGCCTTAGCCAAAGGCGGCCCGTAGCAGGGTGCCGACAGACCGACTCTATCGGCGATCGAAATCTAGCCGACCAAGTCGGTCTGTCGACGAGGACTGGCGTGTCTCTGACTCTCACTTCTTCTTCTTCTAAGATTAATCCCCCGTGTAGAGGGGGAACCGGGCCTTCGGCCGTAAAGTAAGGTCAGGGAATTCGAGACGATTGAAGACTCGTAGCGGGTGTAGGGCGAGGTCTAAATAAATGGGAGGTCAACTCAGGCGCAGATTAGGTGACGTCAGGTGGTCAGTGGGAGGAGCCTCCTCTCGCTCTCTCTCTCTCCCTCCACAAGTATAAAGGAACCTAAGATAGCTGGCAACACCCTTAGTCTCTCTCTCTCTCTCTCTCTCTCTCTCTCTCTCTCTCTCTCTCTCTCTCTCTCTCTCTCTCTCTCAGTTAGCGCCCTGCCCTCACTCCGAGAGGTCAAACCGCACGCGCTCCCACTTCCGTGACCTCCCTCACTTGCGATTCCACCCTCGTGTGCTGTACTGCACTGTACTTTAGATCTTGCTGTGCTGTGTGTCGTGTACTATTTTGCGTTGTGCTGCATACTGCTTATTGTCACCCGAGTTAGCTGCCTGCCGAGGTGTGCTGATTGCTGTGCGACCACGTGCTTCGCTGGACAGGATTAAGTGTTGCCCTTATTTTTACTACTTCTCTCTGCCTGTATCTACCCTCTCGCCGTAGCGCCCTGTAAAACATATATACACATATACACAAAACACAGTGTTACACTCTTTCCGCCACATTCTTTTGTATATTTCCAGACTCCACTCCTACGCCACTCCCTACACAGGTGTGTAGAGTTACCTAACCTGACTTGACCAGAGTATTCCCCCGAGACACACTAATCCTCTTAATTACTTCCTCACCTGCATATCTCTCCCTCTCGTCCCTCGCGTTTCGCTCCTCCTCCTCTTCTCTCCCCGCCCCCCTCTCTCGCCTCCCCTCTCCATTGCCCCCCCCGCCCCTCTCTCTCTCTCTCTTTCATAACTACCCCCCACTCGCCCCTCTCTATCTCTCCTCCCTCTCTCTCTCCCTTTCCTTCGCCCTCTTCCTCCCTCTATCCCCATCTCCTTCCTACGCCTTCCCATCTCTCTCTCTCTCTCTCTCTCTCTCTCTCTCACACACACTTATTCTCGCTTATTCACGCGCGCGTCCCTCTGCCCTACGAAAAAGAAAAAGCAAAGCAAATATATAGATAAACACTACTCTCTTGCTCTCTCCTCCTTACCAAGATGGAGCTAAAGAAATGCTCGACTTGCACAGGAAACTTCTCTGGTCATTTCTTCTCAGGACGATCGACCGTCTGCAAGATCTGCCTGTTGACACAGCAGATGGACACGAGACTCCTTCAACAGGACGAAAGGCTGACGGCTGGCGAGAAGAAGATCACCGAACTAACAAGTACTGTTGACACCTTGCAGGAGTTTATCCAGGCCAACATCGTCGCCCCTGCTGCAAGTGCCGCCTCATCACCCTCCGCACCTGCACTCGATGCCCAGCCACCTTCCGAAGAAGACACGTCACAGGGGACCGGTAGAGTTGACGCTGAATGCTTCACCCCCGTGAGAGGAGGAGCCAGACCTGCCCCTAGAGCCATTTATCATACTCATTGCTACAACAGATTTGCCATACTGGAGAAGGAGGGCGAGGAACAGAGCACCTTCTTGGTCGGTGACTCTATGATTCGCCATCAGGTGGTTGAATTCTGTGGCAGAGTCCCCCGTCGTAGGAGTAACTACTGTTATCCTGGAGCTGGTGTTGATGACATCACAGCTGCCCTGGACGAGGTCTCCGCTGTGGCCTCTAATGACTCACTCTTTGTTCTCCACACAGGTACAAACGACGTCACCACGACCCGGTCTGAGGAACTGCTGGACAAGTACCGTAGGCTCATCCAGCAGCATAAGTCTAAATCCCCTAATATTTTGATTTCAGGAATTCTACCACGGACGTGGGATGAGGGCGACTTCTACAGTAAGGCCTTCAGCCTCAACAACCACCTACAGACTCTCTGCGGAGAGCTTGGCGTCGAGTTCTTTAACGCCTGGAACCATTTCTACGGCCAGAGTAAACTTTTCCAAGGGAACGGCATACACCTGTCCCCCATCGGGGCAGCCAGATTCGGAAGGCTCCTGAATGACGCCGTACGTAACGCCCGAACAACAAAAAACGACTCTCAGCCACGTCCTTCCATCCCGCCCGTGTAAATAGACACCATACACCGCAACAAACTCGTAACATTGAACCCTCCAGTACCACCACCTCTATTACCAAGCCTCAAGATAACCTAAGAGTCCTTTGTTTCAATGCGCGTAGCCTAAGAAACAAGTTTGATGAACTGCGATGTCTTAATCTGACAGAAAACTTTGACATAATTGCTATAACCGAAACATTTATCGACACCACAAATATTGATTTAGGTTCCAAATACAACATAGATGGCTACAGACTCTTCAACAATGATCGTGTAAACCGTAGAGGCGGTGGTGTCGCCCTTTTAGTCAAAAGCTATTTGCAACCCACTGACAAAACACCAAGAAACAGTAACATTGAACATTTGTGCGTGCGAGTAAACATTGCAAAAGTCAATCTAAACATATCTGTCACTTACAGGCCTCATTTGTCCCCTTGTGTGAGAAGTGAATTAACACTAATAAAAGTCCACCTTGGTTTAATAGCGAAATTAAATACTCAGTCAAGGAGATAATTTTTTTTTACAGGTTAAAGAAAGAACAAAGCACGCCCGAAAACATTAGACTCTACAATGATGCCAGGGGACGAGTAAACAGATTAGTGCGTCAGGCAAACCGTAGATATGAAGAAAATATTGCAGCCAACTGTAAAAATAATCCGAAATCCTTCTTCAGTTACATAAACAACAGAAAAGCGATCAGAAGTGGAATTGGACCCTTAACAAACAGCGACGGTGCACTAGTGACTGACAGCCAACACGTTGCAAACCTATTAAACAATTACTTTTCCTCGGTGTTTAATAATAACAGTCCTCCCACCACTACCACCAACACCAGCACTAATGTAAATCCCGGGCATGCATTGCCTAACTATGAAATAAAACCCGATGAAATCCTTAAAGCCCTCAAATCACTTAAAACAAATAAAAGTCCTGGATCTGACAAAGTATATCCAACTCTGCTGAAAGAAACAAAGAGCGAAATACTCTCCTCCCTCACAACCGTATTCAATATGTCCTTGCGATAAGGCATCGTCCCTTCAGATTGGAAAAAGGCTAACGTGACACCAATTTTTAAGAAAGGAGACAAAAAGTACCAGGTAATTACAGGCCTATTAGTCTAACTTCGGTTGTAGGTAAGCTACTTGAGGGCATAATTAGAGATAAAATTGTGAGTTACCTTGAAAGCCACTCATTAATTGGGGACTCACAACATGGCTTCCGAAACAAAAGATCCTGCCTATCAAACCTATTAACCTTTTATAACGACCTCTTCACTGTTTATGACGTAACCAAATCACTGGACGTAGTCTATCTTGATTTCCAGAAAGCGTTTGATAAAGTCCCGCATCATAAATTACTTTACAAATTACAGCAAATAGGTATTGACGGTCAAGTAAATCAATGGATCGCGAATTGGTTGAGCAACAGACAACAAAGAGTAGTGATTGACGGATTTAGCTCAGAGTGGGCGCCGGTTACTAGTGGCGTCCCTCAGGGCTCGGTTCTTGGCCCAGTGCTCTTCATTATTTACATCAACGACGTGGATGTTGGACTCAATAACCGCATTAGTAAATTTGCAGACGACACAAAGATTGGTAACTCTCACTGACGAAGACAGGCAAAGCCTCCAAGAGGATTTGCACAAAATTTCAGCTTGGTCTGATAGATGGGAGATGCCCTTTAACGTAGACAAGTGTCAGGTCCTTCAAGTTGGAACGAGGAATAAGAAGTTCGATTACGAAATGCGCGGCGTTAAATTCAAAAGCGTTCAATGCGTCAAACCTCAAATTCTCACAGCAATGCATCGATGCAGCAAATAAAGCGAACAGAATGTTGGGCTTCATTAAAAGAAACTTTTTATTCAAGAATAAAGATGTAATACTCCCGCTCTACAATAGTTTAGTCAGACCCCACTTGCAATATGCGGTACAGTTTTGATCTCCCCACCATGCAAAGGATATTGCTAAATTAGAAGGGGTTCAGCGTCGGGCAACGAAAATGATCCCTTCCTTGCGCAACAAATCCTACGAAGAAAGGCTTTCTGCCCTTAACATGTTCTCTCTTGAGAAACGTCGCCTCCGAGGAAAACTGATCGAATGTTTTAAAATACTTAATGGTTTCACGAATGTAGACAGATCAACATTGTTTATGATCGATGGCACTTTGCGCACGAGGATCAATGGCGTAAAACTCAGATGTAGACAAGTAAATTCAGACTGCACCAAATTTTTCTTCACCAACGTTGTAGTGCGAGAATGGAATAAGCTTCCACCATCAGTGGTCCAGTGCAACACGATTGACTCCTTCAAAAATAAGCTGGACCGTCACTTCCTTCAACTTAATATCAACTAGAGTAGAAATGCAACGTTTTGGAGCCTTCTGATTAATGTAAAATCACTTAGGTTTAAGGACAGACCACCAAGTCTGGACCATGGGGTCTGTGTGGTCTGATTTTCTATGTAATTCTAAGTAATTCTCTCTCTCTCTTTCTCTCTCTCTCTCTCTCTCTCTCTCTCTCTCTCTCTCTCTCTCTCTCTCTCTCTCTCTCTCTCTCTCTCTCTCTCTCTCTCTCTGTGTGTGTGTGTGTGTGTGTGTGTGTGTGTGTGTAATAATAAAGTTAAAGGAAGAGGAATCATTAACAATATTTTGCATATGTGTAGTACTACTTTGTTGTTTCATATATTATGCATGTATCATCTTAGCCAGAGATTAATAGAACCTTTACTACATACTGTTGTTTCATATATTATGCATGTATCATCTTAGCCAGAGATTAATAGAACATTTATTACATTCTGGAGTTCTTGGTAGTTTTCCAGTAAATCCCGTATATTTTATAGATTTATTAGTGCAGGATATAAAAGGCATAAATGTGCTTTGGAAATATTTATTTTCTCTTGTACTTTTCTTCAGTATGTACGAGCATTAATTACACAAGCTATTACATAATATATACCTATATTTCTATATCTATCTATCCATCTATCTGTATTTATTCATTTCTCCATCTATATATCTGTCTATATGTAGCAAGGCCCAACCACACTTGCCCCATCCACCTGAGGGATGATCTTTAGCCAAGGTCAGCATCCTTCCACCTGACTGATAACCACTCCTAGCTAATTAAGTCACACCCCAGTGCAAATGTCGACAGAGTTACTCACTAATCGGGTCCTAAAGTGAGGTAGGAGACCTGCCCGCCCGCACACCCTCTCCGCCTCACACACATACACAGGTATACACACTCATACATACAAACAAGTATGCACACACACACACACACACACACACACACACACACACACACTGGACATACAGAGAGAGAGAGAGAGAGAGAGAGAGAGAGAGAGAGAGAGAGAGAGGTCCCTTCACTTGTTGCGGTGTGAATGTGACTGGAGGGGTTGCCTGCTCGGTCAACTTATTTTTATACCCTGTGCTACGTCACTTGGTCAGAGGGAGGAGCCTCGAGAGGATGCGCGGAATGGGACGAGTTTTGAGCCGACCTTGAGTTGACCTCCCTTTCCTTAGATCTTGGTGTAGGGGACGCCTCCGCCGGCAGGTGCGCAGCGGAGACACGAGCTGCGCGGGAGCTGGACCCGGGTGAGCAACCGGGCAGTCTACTTAACCGCAGGGAAGGACGGGCCAGGTAGCTCACCCGAGGAGGACTGGCGTGTCACTGACTCTCACTTCGTCTTCTTAAAGATATGAAACCCGGCTTGCTTTGGTCGAGGTGTTGAGGTGTCGAAGCGTTGGGGTTGACACAGTAGTCGGAACTGAGGTGTTGAGGTCTTGAACTGTCGGTGTCTTGGTGTTGACGGCTGGGGCTCGTTAGTAGGATGGAGATGGTAGTTGTGACGTTGAACTCACCCTGAACGACCCTTCAAGGCGTCAGCTCGAGAGTCGTTACAAGGGTCAGTGGCGGCAGGAGTAGAGGCAGTTGCGGGGTCAGGAGCAGGGTCAGTGGCGGCAGGAGCAGGGTTGGTAATGGCAGCGGAGGCGGTGGCGGGGGTTAAGAGCAGGATCCGCGGCAGCAGAGAGACAGTCGGTTGGAGTGACAGTGACAGGAGAGTAACAAGTGTCGGAG
>NC_066521.1:8155707-8173207 GCF_024679095.1 Eriocheir sinensis
CCTTTATATTTCCCTCTGTATATTATTATATACGCTCTCTCTCTCTCTCTCTCTCTCTCTCTCTCTCTCTCTCTCTCTCTCTCTCTCTCTCTCTCTCTCTCTCTCTCTCTCTCTCTATTTTTTTAAACATCAAGATACAATAGTATACATATGACAAAAGGGGCGGGGAAATTGTCTCCATGTTAAAGACGACCTCTGTCTTGAGGTCGCCTATCTTAAAGCATTGTCTCGCACAATGTCACTAGTGTTGTGTTGTGCTCAGGCGGATGTGACTAGGGCGAGTAAGTGCGACATCAGTCATGAGCCACCACATTCACCTGCTGGGTTTTCATTGCCACCGCCGCTCTCGTGGTGTGCTGGCCTCTCCTCCAAGGGACCCGTAGTGCCGCCAGGTGAGGTGTACGTTGGACCTGGGCCTTGCGTAATACTGTGATGGCACCGACCCTTCTCCGGTGCCCGAGGCTGTCGAGCATACAGCGGGGGGCGTCCTGCTGGTGATGTAGTTGCTGTCGATGTTGCCGCTGCCGCCACTGGTGTCCATGTGGTCGTTGCTGCTGAAGGCTGCTGGCATCGCGAATGAGTTGATCTGCCCTCATCTGCACTCTGTCCAGCAGCGAGAGGTGACATTGGGCACTACTCATCCAGGAGAGAGGGGAGTATTCCATGACGGGCCTCACCTGGGCTTTGTACAGCCTCACGTGCCGCACGTGACGCAGGAGTGTCACCCTCAGGGAGGCTCTACGCGCCACACACTCCAGGTGGCGGTCAAAACTGAGTCTGGAGTCGACCTCCACCCACAAGATATTGATGGAGTCCTTAATGTCCAGGATGTTGTCCCTAAACTTCAGCCGTCCCTGCAAGAGTCTGGCGTCCTCCCCGAACGCGATATGACCATGGCCTAGGTCTTCTCGGCAGCAAACTTGACTTGCCAACGTCGTCCCCAGGCCATGATGTCACCAAGATGGCGGTTGGTGGCTTCGATCACGTCCGCAGTTTCCTCCCTGGTGTAGAGCTGTGGGACAGGGTACAGTCGTCGGCGTAGGCTGAGGCCACTGGTAGGCCACGGAGCAGCTCGTCGAAGTATGCGTTCCAAAGAATCGGGCCCAGTACTGATCCTTGTGGAACGCTGGCTGGCTGGCTGGGTAACTGCCTGACGTGCACCTGTTCACCACTACCCTCAGACTCCGGCCGTGCAGGTAGCTCGAAAACAGCTGCAGCAGTTGTCCTGAGATGTCGAGCTGTTCGAGCTTGGCCAGGAGACCCCTGTGCCACACACAGTCGAATGCCCCAGCAATATCTAGGGCAACAACAAGTGAGGGGCGACCAGACGTCATGCCCAGTCGTCATGCCAAGACTTGCTGAGCAGGAGGAGGAGGTCTGATGCCGAGCGACCTCTCATGAACCCGTGTTGACGAGGAGACAATAGATGGTTCTCCTCTAGGTGGCGCGCAGCAATAATCCGCTCCAGGATCTTGCTAACAACTGACAGGAGCGAGATTGGGCGGTAGTTGGTTGTTCTCTCTCTCTCTCTCTCTCTCTCTCTCTCTCTCTCTCTCTCTCTCTCTCTCTCTCTCTCTCTCTCTCTCTCTCTCTCTCTCTCTCTCTCTCTCTCTCTCTCTCTCTCTCTCTCTCCCCCCCCCCCCGCTGGTATTGAGATTGATAGGAGAGATATAAGAAGAAAAAAGAAAACACAAGCCGCTATCATGCGAATGCCAATCTCAGCAACACTTCGGGGAATAGGAGAGAGACAACAGGCCGCGTATTGTATTGTGTAGTGTTGTGTTGTGCTGTGTTCTGTAGTGATGTGTTGTGCTGTGTTGTGTAGTGTTTTGTTGTGCTGTGTTGTGTTTCGGTGTGGGGACCATGGCTTGATTCCTAACAGCAAAGATACCAACTTCAGGATAGGAAAGAGAAAGAGAGGCAAGAATTGTAAATAGGAGGAGGAAGAGGAGGAGAAGGAGGTTTGAACAAGAAAAAGAAGACCAAAAATAAGGAGAAAAGTAGGTCGACAGAGGAATATAAAGTAGATGGAACAGAAAGATTTGGAGGAGCGGAGAGACGTAAAGGGTATGGAAACGAGGAAAAAAGATGAGTAGGATAAAGAGTAAAGGAGGAGGAGGAGGAGAAGAAAAAGAAGAAGAGGATTTTTTTTTTTTTTACAACAAAGGAGACAGCTCAAGGGCACACACAAAAAAAGAAAACAATGATAAAAAAAAGCCTGCTACTCGCTGCTCCCTAAAGAGAATCAAAAGAGGTGGCCGAAAGAAAGGTCAATTTCGGGAGGAGAGGTGTCCTGATACCCTCCTCTTGTAAGAGTTCAAGTCGTAGGCAGGAGGAAATACAGATGAAGGAAGATTGTTCCAGAGTTTACCAGCGTGAGGGATGAAAGAGTGAAGATGCTGGTTAACTCTTGCATAAGGGGTTTGGACAGTATAGGGATGAGCATGAGTAGAAAGTCGTGTGCAGCGGGGCCGCGGGAGGGGGGGAGGCATGCAGTTAGTAAGTTCAGAAGAGCAGTCAGCGTGGAAATATCGATAGAAGATAGAAAGAGAGGCAACATCGCTGCTGAATTTAAGAGGTAGAAGACTATCAGTAGGAGGAGGAGAGCTGATGAGACGAAGAGCCTTAGACTCCACTCTATCCAGAAGAGCTGTGTGAGTGGAGCCTCCCCACACGTGAGATGCATACTCCATACGAAGGCGGACAAGGCCCCTGTATATGGATAGCAACTGTGCGGGGGGAGAAGAACTGGCGGAGACGATACAGAACGCCCAACCTCAAGGAAGCTGATTTAGCGAGAGAGGAGATATGAAGTTTCCAGTTGAGATTTTGAGTTAAGGATAGACCGAGGATGTTTAGTGTTGAAGACGGTGACAGCTGAGTGTTGTCGAAGAATAGGGGCTAGGTGTTTGGAAGATTGTGTCGAGCTGATAGGTGGAGAAATTGAGTTTTTGAGGCATTGAAGGACACAAGGTTCCGTTTACCCCAATCGGAAATGATAGCAAGGTCTGAGGTTAAGCGTTCTGCAGCCTCCAGTCTCGAGTCGTGTACTTCCTGTTGAGGGGTCTTCTATTGAAAGAAGTTGAATAATGCAGAGTGGAGTCGTCGGCGTATGAGTGGACAGGACAGTTTGTTATGGAAAGAAGATCATTGATGAATAACAGGAAGAGAGTGGGTGATAGGACAGAGCCCTGTGGAACGCCACTGTTGATAAATTTAGGGGAAGAGCAGTGACCGTCTATCACCGCAGAGATAGAACGGCCGGAAAGGAAACTGGAGATAAAGGAACAGAAAGAGGGATCGAATCCGAAAGAGAGCAGTTTAGAAAGGAAAGACTGGCGCCAGACTCTATCGAAGGCTTTCGATATGTCTAGCGCAACAGAGAAAGTTTCACCGAAACGGCTAAGAGAGGATGACCAAGAGTCAGTTAAGAGAGCAAGAAGATCGCCAGTAAAACGCCCCTTGCGGAATCCATACTGGCGATCAGATAGAAGGTTAGAAGTGGAAAGGTGCTTTTGAAAATTCCGGTTAAGGATTGATTCAAAAGCTTTAGATAGACAGGAAAGTAAAGCTATAGGGCGGTAGTTTGAGGGATTGGAACGGTTACCCTTCTTAGGCACAGGCCGTACAAAGGCTTACTTCCAGCAGGAAGGAAAGATAGATGTTGATAGGCAGAGACGAAAGAGTTTGACCAAGCAGGGTGTCAGCACGGAAGCACAGTTTTTAAGGACAATAGGAGGCACTCCATCAGGTCCATAAGCCTTCTGAGAGCTGAGGCCAGAGAGGGCATAGAAAACATCATTTGGAAGAATCTTAATAACAGGCATAAAGGAGTCAGAGGGGGGATGAGTAGGAGGAATATGCCCAGAATCGTCCAGGGTGGAGTTCTTACAGAAACTTTGAGCGAAGAGTTCAGCTTTAGAGACAGATGAGATGGCAGTGCTGCCGTCAGGGTTAAGGAGAGGAGGGAAAGAGGAAGAAGTGAAATTGGATTAGATATTTTTGGCTAGACGCCAGAAGTCACGGGAAGAATTAGAAGAAGCAAGGTGTTGACATTTTCTATTAATGAAAGAAGTTTTGGTAAGTCGGAGAATAGATTTGGCACGATTCCGGGATGAAATGTAAAGATCAAAGTTAGCGGGAGTTCGAAGGCTCTGGAACCTTTTGTGAGCTGCCTCTCTATCTTTAATAGCACGAGAACAAGCATGATTAAACCAAGGCTTTTTAGCATGAGGAGTAGAGAAAGTACCTGGAATGTATGCCTCCATTCCAGAGACAATCACCTCTGTGATGCGCTGATCACACACAGAGGGGTCTCTCTCCTGGAAGCAGTAATCATTCCACGGGAAATCGGAAAAGTACATCCTCAGGTCGTCCCACCGAGCTGAAGCAAAATGCCAGAAGCATCGCCTCTTCGGTGGGTCCAGAGGATGTACAGGAGCAATTGGACAGGGTACAGAAATAAGGTTATGATCGGAGGAGCCCAACGGAGAGAACAGTTTTACAGAGTAAGCAGAAGGATTAGAGGTAAGGAAGAGGTCTAGAATGTTGGGCCTGTCTCCAAGACGGTCGGGAATACGAGTAGGGTGCTGAACCAACTGCTCTAGGTCGTTGAGGAGAGCAAAGTTGTAGGCTTGTTCACCAGGCTGGTCAGTGAAAGGATGAAAGGCAAAGCTGGTGGTGAACATTGAAATCTCCCAAGATAGAGATTTCAGCAAAGGGAGAGTGAGTCAAGATATGCTCCACTTTAGAGTTCAAATAGTCAAAGAATTTTACATAGTTAGTAGAGTTAGGCGAGAGATAAACAGCACAGATATATTTAGTATTTTTTTTTTTACGTCGTTGCCTGTTGCGCCGGTAGGCATCTTCCTGGTGGGGCCTGATGGTCGGCCCAAGGCTTCTTCCAGGTGGGGCCTGATGGTCGGCCCAGCACGTTCTGGCGCAGGCGAGTGTTTAAAGTGGCGCCATCTTGCATTGGCTCATGATGCCCCCCCGAAACTCGTTCTTGATTCGCTTGGACGGCTTCCTCTAGAGTCCGGGTTGATGGGTGGTCTTCAGGACAGCATGTGGGTAGTTTTAAGCCACTCGGTGGTGACTGAAAAATCCGAGTGGTAGCGTGGGGATTCGAACCCGCGTCGTCCATCACGCGGTGAATGTGGGCCCAGTACGCTACCACTTCGGCCACCGCCTACCCAATAGAATGACAATGAAGTCTTAGCCAGATGGTGGAAAATTCAGAGGAGTTAAGGTCGGGGGCACGAGAGCAAGTGATGTCGTTGCACACGTAGGCGCAACATCCAGCTTTAGATTGAAATTTAGGATAGAGATAGTAGGAGGGAACAGAGTAGAGGTTGCTGTCAGTAGCCTCAGAAACCTGTGTTTCGGTGAGGAAGAGAAGGTGAGGTTTAGAGGAGGAGAGATGGTGTTCCACAGAATGAAAATTAGAACGAAGACCGCGAATGTTGCAGAAATTGATAAGGAGGAGGTTCGAGGAGTTATCAGGACACCTCTCAAGTCGGCAGCCAGAAGGGGAGTCCTCCCTGGGGGAATTTATGGTCTCCCCCCCCCCCCAGGCGGGGACTCCGAGGCGGTGTTTTCGTTAGCCATTTTGAATTTTGAATTTTGGGAAAAGGTGTGTGTGTTATGTGAATGTAGTGTGGTGTAGAAAGAGAGGGGAACTGTCTTTTGAGAGCATGCTGAACTGCTCTCTGGTGTTGATGAGACAAAAGGGAAACGGTTAGTGAGGACATGGGAAGGGTCTTTGAAGGGCTTCAGCACCCTCCTCGCTTCCCATATATCCTCACCGGGAGTAGCTCACGCCCGTTCGGTAGGTGTCTTCCTACCTACTCCTGTCAAATTGTAAGACTGTAGTATTCACGATAGCAAGATGGAATAGGAGAATGAAATAATACAAAAGAAACAGTAAGACATTTAGAAAAGGGGAAGGAGAGAGTAACGGGAACAATTCAGAAAGGGAGAAAGATACAGAGAGAAGGAGCAACATCAGGAGAATCCTAAAAGGCAATGAGATGATAGTTCAGAGAGAGAGAGGGAAGGATTGTGATGGAAATAGATAGATAGATAGTGAGTGAGTGAGTTCGTCGTGTGTTGTTTGTGGGTCTCGTAGGAGTGTTATTAGGATTGTGAGGAGAAGGATGCGTTGCCGGGACGTGAAGTCAGAACCAGTGGAGGTATTTGCAAAGTCTGCTCCGAAGGGGAAGAAACAAGTCGAGGGGAAGAGGAGATTCTGAGGGGTCCAAGGAACACGAGAGGGGAACCTTAGAGAGCAGGGCAGAAGGAAGGGGACGAGGCCGCGAGGGAAGCGAGGGGAAGCTAGTGCCTGAGTGTTATTAGTGTGCTGGAAGGCAAGGAGAGTTGTATTAATGATCTCATGCAACGCCACATGTTGAGGTTAGTAAAATACGTATTTCTTCGAGGTATTAACACCATTGCTATAGTGAAAAGAAGGAATATAGTTTGTGCATGGCCTCGCACAGTTCACGAGTCTGGTGATAATAAAAAAGTCACCTTTTTTATTATCTAGTGAAGGTTGCCCCAGAGCACGAAGCGGAGTAAACCTGCTGCAGTATATTCCATTCGGTGTGTACTAAGGGAGGAAAATGTATGCAACGTTAGGTCGGAATACTTTTCTTTAATGCATAATATAAAACACTCTGCATCATTATTTCAAACACTGTGTGTATTTGAAAAAAATTACAATAAATGGCGTGGGCTTGGGTATAGTGATAACGATAATTAAAATGTTGTTGTTATTGCTATTAGTGGGAATTGTAACATTAACGTAGCCCTCAACATCAACGTAAATATTCCATGGTTAGTTGCCGTATTCATCACAGCACGTGCATGGTGATTACTTGTTTGTGTTTGGGATTACTGTTACGCGGATGGCAGTGTGATTAACACCAGATCAGTATTGATAGTAAATAAAATAAATCATGTAAAAAGTGCAGATTTTTTTGTTGGGTTCGAATGAAAATGTCATGTGTCATTGCTAATTAGTTTCGTCACTCGCCTTCTTCCTTTAAATTTTCCGTCACCCGATTTCCCGAGTCCTCGCAGTTGATAGTAGAGTCCAGCGATCAGTTATGGAACGGAAAAAAGTTTCTAGTTGCGCTGAGAGAGAGAGAGAGAGAGAGAGAGAGAGAGAGAGAGAGAGAGAGAGATTTACATAGATTTACATAGAAAATCAGACCACACAGACCCCATGGTCCAGACTTGGTGGTCTGTCCTTAAACCTAAGTGATTTTACATTAATCAGAAGACTCCAAAACGTTGCATTTCTACTCTAGTTGATATTAAGTTGAAGGAAGTGACGGTCGAGCTTATTTTTGAAGGAGTCAATCGTGTTACACTGGACTACTGATGGTGGAAGCTTATTCCATTCTCGCACTACAACGTTGGTGAAGAAAAATTTGGTGCAATCTGAATTTACTTGTCTACATCTGAGTTTTACGCCATTGTTCCTCGTGCGCAGACTGTCATCGATCATAAACAATGTTGATCTGTCTACATTCGTGTAACCATTAAGTATTTTAAAACATTCGATCAATTTTCCTCGGAGGCGACGTTTCTCAAGAGAGAACATGTTAAGGATAGAAAGCCTTTCTTCGTAGGATTTGTTGCGCAAGGAAGGGATCATTTTCGTTGCCCGACGCTGAACACCTTCTAATTTAGCAATATCCTTTGCATGGTGGTGGGACCAAAACTGTACCGCATATTCCAAGTGGGGTCTGACTAAACTGTTGTAGAGCGGGAGTATTACATCTTTATTCTTGAATACAAAGTTTCTTTTAATGAAGCCCAACATTCTGTTCGCTTTATTTGCTGCATCGATGCATTGCTGTGAGAATTTGAGGTTTGACGCGATTTTGACCCCCAAGTCTTTGACGCATTGAACGCTTTTGAGTTTAACGCCGCGCATTTCGTAATCGAACTTCTTATTCCTCGTTCCAACTTGAAGGACCTGGCACTTGTCTACGTTAAAGGGCATCTCCCATCTATCCGACCAAGCTGAAATTTTGTGCAAATCCTCTTGGAGGCTTTGCCTGTCTTCGTCAGTGAGAACCGAGTTACCAATCTTTGTGTCGTCTGCAAATTTACTAATGCGGTTATTGAGTCCAACATCCACGTCGAGAGAGAGAGAGAGAGAGAGAGAGAGAGAGAGAGAGAGAGAGAGAGAGAGAGAGAGAGAGAGAGAGAGAGAGAGAGAGAGAGAGAGAGAGAGAGAGAGAGAGAGAGAGAGAGAGAGAGAGAGAGAGAGAGAGAGAGAGCTCGTCCATTATTCATGGTCCAAAATGACGGGAGAAATTTATAAACAGAACAACCACAACCATAATGTTATCCCTAGACTGTCCTACCATCACTACCACCACCACCACCACCACCCACCACCACCACCACCACCACCACCACCACTACCGCCACCACCACCACCACCATCACCACCCACCACCACTACCACCATCACCACCAATCACCACTACCACCATCACCACCCACCACCACTACCACCATCACCACCCACCACCACTACCACCCTCACCACCCATCACTACCACCACCACCACCCACCACCACCACCAACCACCACCACTACCACCCTCACCACCCATCACTACAACCACCACCACCCACCACTACAACCACCACCATCACCACCCACCACTACCACCACCACCACCCACCACTACCACCACTACCACCACCACCACCACCACCACCATTACCACCCACCACTACCACCACTACCACCCACCACTACCACCACCACCACCCACCACTACCACCACCACCACCACCACCACTACCACCACTACTATTACCACGATCACCACCACCACCACCACCATCTCCACTACCATCCTCTTTCGTTCCGTTTCCTTCCCTTCCTTCATGAATACCATGTTCATCGTAGCCGCGAGGAGGGTTTCGAAGATGAACGGGGAAGCCTCCGTTCCTTGCTACGCCTCAGCCGTGGACTTAACTCTGCATGGTCCGATACCTCTTAATATTCCTTTCTATAATTCCCATTTCTTCCCTCAGTTCCCTGTGAATACCTACACAATGCTCTTTCTCTTCATGTACCGTTGCCGTTACAAATATGTGAGTATTCTAGCACCGCACTGTTCTATGTATCTGACCACTGGTAGGACACCATTAGCACAATATAGTCTTCTCCTTTCCCTTAGCCTCCCCAATCCCTTATCTCCTTTAACAACGACATGACCACTTGTACTAGCATACGCTTTCGCCTTTTCATTCTTCTCTTGCCCTTGAGGTTGTGTGATCCACACACTATATAATATCAAGACTACCCCGCCCGGAGGCGGTGGATGAGTGGGGAGGCTGTGGCTGAGTGGATAGCGTGACGGCGCCGCGTCCAGGACGACGTGGGTTCGCGCCCCGCCCGGTGCCACAAGCTGGGATTTTTCAGTCACAGCCGAGCGGCCTAAGACTACCAACATGCTGTCCAGAAGACCACTTATAAACCTGGACGCTAGATTCTTGGATCAAAGATGAGCTCCGAGGGGCAGCATGAGCCAATGCAAGATGGCGCCACTATAAACACCTGCCTGCGCCACAACGGGCTGGGCCATGCCATCAGGCTTCTCGAGGCAAGCCTACCAGCGCCACACGCTAAAACGTAAAATAAATAAAACCTCCCTCCTTCACTACCATTCCCTTACCTCCCTCCCTCTCCTCCCCAACAGCCTGTACCAGCGGGGTTGGGGGATTCGCACCGAGTATTGACATCCCCGCCACCACCACGGAGCCGCCCCCTACCACGCCAGACCCCGCCACGCTCCCCTACTTCCTCCACCACATCAACGCCACCAATGTCACGGTCAGCAAGGGCAAGACGGCCATCCTGGACTGTCAGGTGTTCCGGCTACGGGACAGAACGGTGAGTGGGAGTAATGTGGGAGTATTGTGAAGTGTGTAACGAGGTAGAGTGACGATCTGAAGGTGTATTGGTGTGAAAGTGTGTTCCAAGAGAGGAAGGTTATAGAGGTTAAAGATAATATTAAAGTTAAGAGCTCAAGAGAATACTATGATTTTAAAAAGAAAGTGATAGCCCTAAAAGGACATTCAGAGTTATAGGAAATATTGTGGTCGGACTGTAAAAGCTAAAGGGTTTAAACAGAAAAAAAATGTTGAATAAGGCTGACGTGATAAAGGAAGGCAAGTCATGCGTGTGATGGATGTTCGTGGACCTAATAATGCTTTAGAGATGGATTTTTATAAATGTGTCTAAGTCTGTGAAGAGGGAATGTTTTGGGCAAAGGAATGTGTTTTGATTTAAGGGAATGATTTAGGTTCTGTAGAGATGGTGTGAGTTTAAAGAAGAGATAACATTAAGTGAGGACGTTTGTGTAAAGAAAAAGAGGATAAGAGTGCACGGATTGAAGGATTGGGAAGCGATGAGTGTTGGGGCTTTAAAGGGAAATGTCGTTCTGCTAAGTAATGATTTGGGAAAAAGTAAATGTCTCTTTCTCTATCTATCTACATCCATATTTATCTTCTCATGACACTCATCTCCCCATCTCCTTATCACTCTATCATTGTAACTCTAACCTATCTATCTATCTTCCAATCACAGTTTTTATCTCCCCATCTCTCTACTGCTCTCATTTTCTTCATGTTTTCTTCGTTACACTGAATTATGGAAGTAATTGTGTGAGATTAAAAACTTTTCCTAGGATCAGAGGTGACTCAGGAGAGAGGGAGGGAGGGAAGGAAGGAAGCAAGGAAGGAAGGAAAGAGGGAGGGAGGCTGAAGCAGATACTGTGGCAGGAAGGTATTGTGAGTGCCTAAGATAAAAGAGGGAGGAAGGGAGGGAGGGAGGGAGGGGAGAAGCAGGATGGGTAGCATGGCACTTTAATCTTCTTAATTACCAATGTGCAGCCCCCAACACGAGCCGTCCAATGAGAGAGAGAGAGAGAGAGAGGGATAGGGAGAGAGACAGAATGGGGGGCAAACACACAAACAGACAGACAGACGGACGGATAGTTTGAAATAATTAATTAGTGCCTGGGTAAGTGACGTCCGGAGTGTGGCTACCGTAGACTATTCTGGGAGCATTGTCTCCTTTTAGTCCCGTGACCCACTTATCACTCAGCCCCTTTGTCCCGTGGTACGTTGTGGGTGAAGTAAGGCCTCCACTACTCACTCTCTGAACCAACACAACACATCACACACAACACCACACCACACGACAACACAACATACACCACACAACACCACACGACAACACAATACACACCACACCACACAAGAACACAACATACACCACACCAAACGACAACACAACACACACCACACAACACCATACAACAACACAATACACATCATACCACACAAGAACACAACATACACCACACCACACGACAACACAACACACACCACACAACACCACACGACAACACAATACACACCACACCACACAAGAACACAACATACACCACACCACACGACAACACAACATACACCACACCACACCACACAACATACACCACATCACACCACATGACACGGCACAACACATACCAAACCACACCACATGACAAGGCACACCACACACCACACCACACCACACGACAACACAATACGCACCACACAACACAGCTTAACACCATGCAACACAACACAACACAACAACACAATCTTTGGCCAGTCGGCTCTTGCCTCTGACTGTCTGGCCAGCTCGTCGATTATCAGACTGACGCACAAAAAGCAGGTTTGCCGCTAACTAAGCGTAGCCAGTTCCATCTCGGCGCTAACGAGATTTCCACCACCTGTGTCGCACCATCCCTATTCTGGTACCAATTCTGAAACGTGTCCCGCAGTTACCTGACGAGCCTGTTAGATCACCTGTCCCGCCATAGTCCCGCGAGAGAGAGAGAGAGTTTTTATCCAGTTTCTTCCGTCCAAAGTTTAATGACAATCTTATGTTCGAGTGTTTTGGAAGACGAGACGAAGGAAAGAGAGCAGAAGACACGAAGGATATAGTCAGGTGAAGGAGGAAGCGTCAAGATGAAATATATATTGATAAAAAGAAAAAGAAATGAGATACGTTGACAGATGATTTGAGAAAGTAAAATAAAAGTTTTTTCAAGGTGTTTACTTTTGACTGAAGAATATCCCATGTGGTTAATTATCAATTTATACCTTGAGAGAGAGAGAGAGAGAGAGAGAGAGAGAGAGAGAGAGAGAGAGAGAGAGAGAGAGAGAGAGAGAGAGAGAGAGAGAGAGAGAGAGAGAGAGAGAGAGAGAGAGAGAGAGAGAGAGAGAGAGAGAGAGAGAGAGAGAGAGAGAGAGAGAGAGAGAATTTACAAGAAAATCAGACCACACAGACCCCTTGGTCCAGACTAGGTGGCCTGTCCTTAAACCTAAATGATTCTACATTAATCAGATAGCTCCAAAACGTTGCATTTCTACTCTAGTTAATATTAAGTTAAAGGAAGTGACGGGCGAGCTTGTTTTTAAAGGAGTCAATCGTGTTACACTGAACCACTGAAGGTGGGAGATTATTCCATTCACGCACTACAATGTTGGTAAAGAAAAATTAGGTGCAGTCTGAATTTACTTGTCTACATTTGAGTTTTATGCCATTGTTCCTCGTTCGCAGTGTCATCGATCATAAACAATTTTGATATGTCTAGATTCGTGAAACCATTAAATATTTTAAAACATTCGATCAGTTTTCCTCGGAGGCGACGTTTCTCAAGAAAGAACATGTTAAGGGTGGAAAGCCTTTCTTCGTAGGATTTGTTGCGCAAGGAAGGGATCATTTTTGTTGCTCGACGCTGAACACCTTCTAATACAGCAATGCCCTTTGCATGCTGGGGAGACCAGAACTGTACCGCATATTCCAAGTGGGGTCTGACTAAACTATTGTAGAGCGGGAGTATTACATCTTTATTTTTGAATAAAAAGTTTCTTTTAATGAAGCCCAACATTCTGCCCGCTTTATTTGCTGCATCGATGCATTGCTGTGAGAATTTGAAGTTTGACGCGATTTTGACTCCCAGGTCCTTAACGCACTGAATGCTTGTGAGTTTAACGCCGCGCATTTCGTAATCGAATTTCTTATTTTTTGTTCCACCTTGAAGGACCTGGCACTTGTCTACGTTAAAGGGCATCTCCCATCTATCCGAGCAAGCTGAAATTTTGAGCAAATCCTCTTGGAGGCTTTGCCTGTCTTCGTCAGTGAGAACCGAGTTACCAATCTTTGTGTCGTCTGCAAATTTACTAATGCGATTATTGAGTCCAACATCCACATCGTTGATGTAAATAATGAAGAGCACTGGGCCAAGAACCGAGCCCTGAGGGACGCCACTAGTGACCAGCTCCCACTCTGAGTTAAATCCGTCAATCACCACTCTTTGTTGTCTGTTCCTCAAGCAATTCGAAATGCATTGGTTTACTTGACCGTCAATACCTATTTGCTTTAATTTATAAAGTAATTTATGATGTGGGACTTTATCAAACGTTTTCTGGAAATCAAGATAGACTATGTTCAATTATTTGGTTACGTCATAAACTGGGAAGAGGTCGTTATAAAAGGTCAATAGGTTTGATAGGCAGGATCTTTTGTTACGGAAGCCATGTTGTGAATCCCCAATTAATGAGTGGCTTTCAAGGTAACTCACAATTTTGTCTCTAATTATGCTCTCAAGTAGCTTACCTACAACTGAAATTTGACTAATGGGTCTGTAATTGCCTGGTATTTTTTGTCTCCCTTCTTAAGAATCGGTGTCACGTTAGCCTTTTTTCCAATCCGAAGGGACGATGCCTTGTCGCAAGGACATATTGAATACGGTTGTGAGGGAGGAGAGTATTTCTCTCTTTGTTTCTTTAAGCAGTATAGGATATACTTTGTCAGGTCCGGGACTTTTATTTGTTTAAAGTGAATGGAGAGCTTTAAGAACTTTATCGGTTGTTATTTCAAAATTAGGCAATGCATGCTCGAGATTTACATTAGTACTGGTGTTGGTGGTAGTGGGAGGGAGGAAGACTGTTAGTATTAAACACCAAGGAAAAGTAATTGTTTAAGAGGTTTGCAATGTGTTGGCACCGTCACTGTTTGTTTAGGGGAGGCAACGCCAGTTATAGGTGAAGGTGTAAATTTTTTTCGGCTTATTTCTTTGAAAAAATACACAGCGTATAGTGTCTTGTGAAAATAAGAAACCCTGTAAATTTCATTGGAGTTGGATGAATACTTTCGGAAAAAAATGAAAATACTATACTTGAAAAATAGGAAAGTTGTAACGGATATTCTAGCTTGTAACGGTCACGCACAAGTTTGAATTGTTGTCCCTTTAATAACCATACCTGTTGCTATATTTTCGCCGTGGCATATTTTTTCTAAGTGTTTTCACAGTTCTGTTGAAAGAAAAAACAGTAAATTTTATTAACAAAAATATTTTTTTTAAATAAATCACAACTAAGAAAAGTAATTTTTTCTTGCCGCCAAAAAATAGGGGATGTATTTAGCTTTCCATAGGTATATTCACTTTTACAATCGGTTAATTAATAAGTGAGTAATTTCAGCTTTGATAACAAAAACTTACGTTTCGAGATATGGCTTGTTTTCTGTAAACTTATGGTTGCTCCCGCATAAACCTATAAAAATATTTGTGTGTATTGTTGTAACAGTGTATTTGAAGGCTACTGAGGATATAAAGACTTCTTTTCTCATTTTATTATGAGCATAATTTTTCAGAAAAGGCACCTGATCCCCTTTTACATGTGAGAAGTGTGTCCTCTTTTCTGTTAGGTGCCATCGTATTATACAGCAATATCCAGGTATCCCGTAGCTGCATCAGGCTCCACACCAGTGTTCTTGTAGTGCTGAAAAACTGCCTCTATTCCCTTTTTCATCTTATCTTCATAATAACTCTCCATCCTCTTGTACTGGTATCTTGGGTACCTGTCAAACTTGCCCTGAGAAATGGAAGGCATGCTGAGGGCTGCAATGATGCGGTTTAGTCCAGGTGCTCCAAGGTTATTGATGACGGCTTCATACACCAATTTTACATTAATTTCAGTGATATTCCGTTCCTTCCCAACACTATCAGTGATAGTCCCATCACGCTCTGCGGAGGTACCCTCCTCGGAGGTTGGCAGCCCTCTTCGCTGAATAATAGCTGCCATAAGGTTTCTCAGATTGCGCTTATGCCTTTTTAGTCGTCCCATCTTGAAGTGAAAGCAAAAACAACCGAGAAAAACTGTCAAGTAAGGCGTTCAATGGAAGGGTAACGCTGGCAAGGGTGGTGACAACAACCTTCCCGTATGACTGTCTGTGAGACCACCACCAACACTCGGTGTTGCCATATGATGCTCAAAATTGTAAAATACTATAAAAAAAAAAACACCAAAAAACAAACAAAAATACTTCAAAATGATGCAGAGTGACGGCATACATGCCACCACGTGCGCGGAATATTTAAAGAACCTTTAATTGACAAAGCGCATTTTAAAGTAGAAAAAATTGAGATAAATGGATGAGGTTTTCACAGAAAACCCGCTTTATTTTAGGGATAACAAAACTGTTAAAAACCCAATTTTGAGGTATGGCTCGAAAAATTGATTTTTGGGGGGCGTTGCCTCCTCAGTTCCACTTCTGATCGCCTTTCTGTTGTTTATGTAACTCCAGAAGGATTTCGGATTATTTTTACAGTTGCCTGCAATATATTCTTCATATCTACGCTTTGCCTGACATAGTAATCTTTTTACTCGTCGCCTGGCATCATGAGAGAGAGAGAGAGAGAGAGAGAGAGAGAGAGAGAGAGAACGAACGAACGAACGAACGAACTAAAAATGAAAATAAAGTAAACAAATAGTGATACAATAAGAAAGAAAAACAACATCAACAACGAATCACAACACACCCCAAACAAGACAACATTCCCAATTGAAGCAACACAACACATCCGCATAGAGGCACAACACACCTGAGCACACACCTGTCCTGCCTTCTTGCCTCTTAATTAACCGCTGTCTGCCTGCCCTCCAGGTGTCTTGGGTGCGGCGGCAAGGTGACTCAATACAGCTGCTCACCTTTGGCTCCAGCACTTACCAGACCAACGGCAGGTGAGAGAGAGAGAGAGAGAGAGAGAGAGAGAGAGAGAGAGAGAGAGAGAGAGAGAGAGAGAGAGAGAGAGAGAGAGAGAGAGAGAGAGAGAGAGAGAGAGAGAGAGAGAGAGAGAGATTAAATTAACACTAAATGAGTTCATCTGTAACAATTACATTAAGTAATTCTCTGCAAATAAACCAATAACGCTTAATTAAATAATTATCGTTTTTTCCACCTTAGACTATTTGTTTAAGTTGTTAAGCAGCTTTTTAAACGTTCTTATTACTACTTCTCGCGTTCAGACAGGTACATGAGCTCACAACAATTCCCTTCCCTTTATCCACTTTTAAATAGATAATAAACAATCTAACATTCCACCACCACCACGACTCACATTCCAGCAGGTAAACCGCTCACTAACGCTGTCTCCTTGCCTCTCCCGCCGCCGCGAAGGTACCAGCTGGAGATTGAGGACTCGAACAACTGGCGGCTGGTGGTGACGGCCGCTGAGGAGGCTGACAGAGGCCACTATGAGTGCCAAGTGTCCTCACACCCGCCGAAGATCAAGCGAGTGAACCTCTCTGTGTACGGTAAGGGCCGAGGCTGTGAAGAGAGGGCGGGAGGCTGTGTGATAGAAAGTTCTTGTGTGTATGATGAAGGGAAGGGAAAGGAAAGCATAGGATCGGGAAGGGAGGGAAAGGATAGATAGGAATGTGTGACAATGTTGTGGAGGGATGGGGAAGGGAAGTGTGCGACTAGGAAATGAGAAGAATGAGAGATAGAGAGAAGTGGTTAAGAAGGGAAGAGAGGGAAATGTGCGTAAAGGTTTGAGGATGTGGTAAAAAGTGTAAGGAAAGGTCTGGGTAAGAGGAAGGGTGAGGAAAGGTTTGAGTAAGAGGAAGGGTGAGGAAAGGTTTGAGTAAGAGGAAGGGTGAGGAAAGGTTTGAGTAAGAGGAAGGGTGAGGAAAGGTTTGAGTAAGAGGAAGGGTGAGGAAAGGTTTGAGTAAGAGGAAGGGAGAGGAGAGTATGGATTAAGAAAGGAGAAAAGGAATGCAAGGCTAAGGTTGTACTCCAAACACTTCTGTTACTACCAACCCAAAACCAACGGCAGATTTTAAGCTGTTCTTAACCTTCGTTGAAGTCCGCATACATCACTTCCACCTCTTTTTAGGACAATTTGCGCCATAATATTACTACCAAAGACAATTAACATGTTTGATGTAGCTATTAACCCATAGTAGTAGTTCATAGAAAGTCCACAAGGAGCCGAGACTGACATGCTGATATTATTTTTATAGTGGTAAGGGAATTGGCTAGAAAGGGCATAGCAGTGTAATAAAAATAATAAATCAATAGAACTAAAGGGAGTGTTCCTGGGCATATTTGCAAAGAGGTAAAAAA
>NC_066521.1:8175707-8183207 GCF_024679095.1 Eriocheir sinensis
ATTATTATTATTATTATTATTATTATTATTATTATTATTATTATTATTATCATTATTATTATTATTATCATCATCTTTTTTTTATAATTATTGTTATTATTATTATTATTATTCGTAGTAGTAGTAATAGTAGTTGTAGTTATAGTTGTAGTTTTAGTAGTAGTAGTAGTAGTAGTAGTAGTAGGGAGGGAGGGAGGCAGGCGGTAGTTAAGTGGTTAGCCGTACCGGCGCGGCGTCCAGGAAGACGAAGGTTCGCGCAAGCTGGGATTTTTCAGTCACCGCCGAATGGCCCAAGACTACGCACATGCTGTCCTGAAGACCACCTGTCAACTCTAACTAACTCTAGTTTTTCTCTGTAATAAGTAGATCAAAGATGAGCTCCGGGAGACAGCATGAACCAAGCAAGATGGCGCCACTATAACAATTGCCTGCGCCACAACGGGCTGGGGCCGACCAACAGGCAACAGGCCCCACCAATAAAGTCTACTGCCGCCATAGGCGGAACGTGAAAAAAAGCAGTTTCATCATCATCACCATCATCATTACCTTCTCCTCCCTTCTTGACTCTGCACCGTTGTCATCATCGTCGCGGCTCGGAACACAATCGAAGCTTCGTGTCGATGGTTCAGGTTTGAGGAAGTGAGGCATCACGGGAAATTAGCATCCAGAAGACACTCTTTGTCTCCCCTTAAAGCTGCCCCCCCCACCCCCCTTTCTCTCTCTCTCTCTCTCTCTCTCTCTCTCTCTCTCTCTCTCTCTCTCTCTCTCTCTCTCTCTCTCTCTCTCTCTCTCTCTCTCTCTCTCTCTCTCTCTCTCTCTCTCTCTCTCTCTCTCTCTCTCTCTCTCTCTCTCTCTCTCTCTCTCTCTCTCATGACAAATTCAAACACCCACACCCATATATTTGTCTTTTCAACAATGGTTTTCGGCCACCATTAACAGCGCACCTTTTTATCTATCACACAGCCGCGTTTTAATTAAAGCAATATTTGTGTGTTGCTCCCTGCCACAAAATGTGACTTTGACCACATTGACCAATGCATGTCAGCATCCATGATCAAAAACAATGTGTGATGTTTTATTTATAATACAAACATATTTTGTATACAACAAGCAACTGATATTTTTTCGTTTGATAATTATAAAACGTATATAGGTAGTCTACGAGTACCTATGCAGTTTTTTGTATATATTTTCCCTTGTACGACTGTTTTTTTTATGCATAATTTTGGCTTCAATATTACCCCGTCTATGCGGTGCTTTTGACTAAGTATCCATTTTATTCTTAATCGAAAAACATATTGCCAATTATTTCCATTGTATTGTCCTTTTTCTGTTTCAATATTTCGAGCGCTTGCGGGACGTAATAACCGATGCATGACATTATCTATCATATATATTTTCTTTATTCATCATTTTCGTTCTCTCCCTCGTCCCTTCCTTCATCCTCCTCCCCTTCCTTCATCCTTCCCTCCCTTACCTTCCTCTCTTATCCTTTCGAGTTGATTTTCCTCCATTCCTCCCTCTCCTTCCTTTCTCGTCCTTCCTTCCGCTTCTTTCACCCCATTTTTTTTCAAAATTTTAATTTCTTTCTCCATTTCCGTTTTCTCCTTTCTCTCTTTTCCTTTTCCTTTTTTTATCATGTCTCTTCGTCCTTATTTTATTTATATGTAACATTTTTCCATTCATTGATCTTTCCTGACTCCATTCCATATCCCTCCACACAGTTCTCCCTCTTCTTCCATCCTTATGAGGTACTGCAAATTTAATTAGTATGACCAGTCTGTTGTGCCTGTTACAAACATGTCATTTATATTTTTGCCCCAAATTTACATACCATATATTGCCCATGATTACCTCTGCATTTTTATAATGTTTGGTGCACCTGTCAGAAAGCATTATATAGGTTGTTATTTTTAGTAACCTGTTTTATGAGGCGCGTGGAGGCGCAGCGAGTGTGAGGGTAGAGGGTAGAGGTAGAGGGCCGGGGAAGCTGTTGCAACCCCTGCGCCGCCGCGTGGCGTCAGGAGTGTGAGCGTCACGCCCTGAGAGTGAGGAAGCGCCCCAGAAGCGCTGATAATTTAAGGGCACCAGAATTACCAGAAGGGATATTCATATCGATGTGTGAGAATGCATCCTAAGTCTTTTTGTTTTTCGTTGATTTCATGAAAGGAATTAATGCAAAGAGATAATAAGGTGATTAATGGAAACCTTTTGGGATGATATACGCTCATGCGGCCACACGTGTGTCTGCCATCTTCAGCTTGGTTTCTCTTGTCTCTTAAAACAAATCGCATCTGAAGTCTATACACACGCCATGGAGCCTGATGATAAATTCATATTGTACAAGGCGTGCATAAATTACGTCAAGTATTGCCTAACATAAGAGTGGCAACGTAAGAATACAGAGAAGAGTAGGCTATATAAGGCGACAAACAACGGCCAGTATCAATTTCACTGCAAGTTGCCACATCAAACCCGGCCTTTTTAGTGAATAAGCTCGCTAATATGTAGAAAATTATTTGATTAGGGTATAAACGTGGTCAGGCGAAGTAAGATAAGGTTAGGTTAGGTTTAGGATGTCGGTTAATTGGTAAATGTGTGGATACGCTACACTTCCTAATTTTTCGTCTTTTTTCTTCCAGATTTTCACAGAACCATTAAGATACCTATAAAACGTTTATCTGATGTGGCGGACAAAGGCGGGTAAGGAGGTTATTAATTAAGTGAAGCTACGCCACTCATTTTCCTCGCAAATCCTCTATTCTAACCCAGGGTCTCTCAACGTGGGCCATGTGGCCCCCCTGGGGGCCATGATAAATGTTCAGGGGAAAATGGGGGGCCACAGGGGGCCACAGAATTTCCTAAGTTTGCGTTGCTCATATGAGCTTAATATTTTCATATTTGTTTTATGGTGTTTTCTTATCAGCTGTTCTACTGCTTCGTTTAGCGACTTCAGCGTCTTTTTGCTGTAATCCAGGCAATATTCACTTCTCATGAGCTGGAAACACTGGATTCAGGGTTGCTATGTTTGTCCTTTTAAGGACATTCTGTCCCATTTTGTTCCGTTTGTCTTTTGATTTTCCTGAAAAAAGAAAAGACAGCCTTTATCTGCCTTTTTTTTTTACACAGTATATCTTTTTCCTGCTTTCACGTCACCGCTAAACATAAGAACATTAGAACATAGGAGTCTGCAAGAGGCCGGTAGGCCTGCACGAGGCAGCTCCTCTGAACCTAAGCTCCCGTGTAACTCCCGTATATCTAATCCCACCTAATATCGCTGTCCATTAATTTATCTAATCTATTTTTTTTAATGTGACAGTTGTATTGGCACTCACCACATGACTGCTAAGCCTATTCCACTCATCCACCACCCTGTTTGTAAACCAATTTTTGCCTATGTCCCTGTTGAATCTGAATTTATCCAGTTTAAACCCATTACTTCGTGTCCTACCCGGTTCTTTTACCAACAAAACCTTATGAATGTCTCCCTTATATAAAGCGCACCCTTCGCCTTTCTAGAGAATGCAAGTTTAACTGTTTCTGTCTTTCCTCGTATGGCAAGTTTCTCAACCCCTGAATCATCTTAGTCATCCTCCTCTGCACCGATTCTAACATTTTGATATCCATTCTATAGTAAGGTGACCAGAACTGAACCGCATAGTCAAGATGAGGTCTAACTAATGCTAAATATATTTTGAGGAAGACTTCGGCGCTTCTGTTGCTTACGCTCCTTGAAATAAATCCCAGTACCCTATTTGCTTGATTTCTAGCTTGAATGCATTGTGCCCTTGGACGGAGATCAGAGCTCACTAAGACCCCTAAATCTCTCTCGCACCCAGACCTGCTTATGAGAGTGTCATTAAAGCAATAGTTATGTGAGGGGTTGTTCCTACCTACACTCAGAATACTGCACTTCCCTTCATTGAACTCCATCTGCCATTTATCCGCATTTATCTGTTTAGTTTACCCTGGAGAGTACTAGCGTCCTGATCCGACTCAATTACTCTACCGATCTTGGTATCATCTGCAAACTTACTAACATCACTACTAAATCCTGTATCTAAGTCATTGATATAAATAATAAACAAAAGTGGACCTAATACCGAACCTTGTGGGACCCCACTCGTAACACATCCCCAGTCAGATCTTTTACCATTGATTTTCACTCTTTGCTTCCTATTGCTAAGCCACGCCTTGACCCAGTTCAAAACTTTACTCTCTACTCCGTGAGCCTGTAATTTAAGTAACAGTCGTTGGTGAGGAACTTTGTCAAACGCCTTACTAAAATCAAGATAGATTACATCATAATTTTCGTATCATGTTTCCCTCTCCTCGTCCGTTCCTCCCTCCCCCACCTCACTCTCCCTTTCACCTCCTCCTCCTAATTCCTCGGAAAGGGAAGGTGAAGGACAGGTGTGGGAGGGAGGGACGAGCGAAGAGGCGGAGGACATGGAGGAGAAAGAGGGAGAGGAGGAGGAGGAGGGTGGAGGAGTGACAAAGTATATCCTATACTGCTTAAAGAAACAGAGCGAAATACTCTGCTCTCTCACAGCCGTTATCAATATGTTCTTGCGACAAGGCATCGTCCCTTCGGATTGGAAAAAGACTGACGTAACACCGATTTTTAAGAAAGGAGACAAAAAAATACCAGGTAATTACAGGCCCATTAGTCTAACTTCAGTTGTAGGTAAGCAACTCGAGAGCATAATTAGAGACAAAATGTGAGTTACCTTGAAAACCACTCATTAATTGGGGATTCACAACATGGCTTCCGCAACAAAAGATCCTGCCTATCAAGCCTATTGACATTTTATAACGACCCCTTCTCAGTTTATGACGTAACCAAATCAGTGGACGTAGTCTATCTTGATTTCCAGAAAGCGTTTGATAAAGTTCCACATCATAAATTACTTAATAAATTAAAGCAACTGTAGGTGATGACGGTCAAGTACACCAATGGATCGCGAATGGGTTGAGCAACAAACAACAAAGAGTGGTGATCGACGGATTTACCTCAGAGTGGGCACCTGTCACTAGTGGCGTCCCTCAGGGCTCGGATATTGGCCCAGTGCTCTTCATTATTTACATCAACGATTTGGATGCTGACGACATAAAAATTGAGAACTCGGTTCTCACTGACGAAGACAGACAAAGCCTCCAAGAGTATTTGCATAATATTTCAGCTTGGTCTGATAGATGGGGGATGCCCTTTAATGTAGACAAGTGCCAGGTCCTTCAAGTTGGATAAAGAAATAAAAAGTTCGATTACGAGATGCGCGGCGTCCAACTCAAAAGCGTTCAATGCGTCAAGGACCTAGATGTCAAAATTGCGTCAAACTTCAAATTCTCATAGCAATGCATCGATACAGCAGATAAAGTGAACAGAATGCCGGGCTTCATTAAAATAAACTTTTTTATTAAAAAAATAAAGCAGCAATACTTCCGCTCTACAATACTTTAGTCAGACCCCACTTGGAATATGCGGTACAGTTTTGGTTTTCCTACCATGCAAAGGACATTGCTAAATTAGGTGTTCAACGTCGGGCAACAAAAATGATACCTTCCTTGCGCAACAGACCCTACGACGAGAGGCTTTCCACCCTTAACAAGTTCTCTCTTGAGAAATGTTGCCTTCGAGGAAAACTGATCGAATGTTTTAAAATACTTAATGGATTTACGAATGTGGACAAATCAAAATTGTTTATGATCGATGACACTTTGCGAACGAGGAATTATGGCACAAAACCTAAATGTAGACAAGTAAATTCAGACTGCACCAAATTATTCTTCACCAACGTTGTAGTGCGAGAATGGAATAAACTCCCACCTTCAGTGCTCCAGTGTAACACGATTGACTTCTTTAAAAACAAGCTCGACCGACACTTCGTTTCACTATTAACTAGAGTAGACATATAAAGTTTTGGAGCCATCTGATTAATGTAGAATCACTTAGGTTTAAGGACAGATCACCTAGTCTGGACCATGGGGTCTGTGTGGTCTGATTTTCTATGTAAATCTCTCTCTCTCTCTCTCTCTCTCTCTCTCTCTCTCTCTCTCTCTCTCTCTCTCTCTCTCTCTCTCTCTCTCTCTCTCTCTCTCTCTCTCTCTCTCTCTCTCTCTCTCTCTCTCTCTCTCTCTCTCTCTCTCTCTCTCTCTCTCTCTTTTTTATTTAAACAAATTTTTACAAAAAAAGGATGTTCAAAATTACACTTTTTAGGTATAATTATTATAAGAGCCTGTGTATGGGACAAAGTGATTTGTCGAATGTTGAAACATGCAAGCATACAAATACAAAATACGAAAAAAATAAAGAAAAACATGTAAAAACAATATGGAATAATGTCAGTTTGTCACTTTATATTTATAGTTTATAACACTAGCGCACTTGGGTGTCCCTCACGCCACCTGTGAGCAGCCAGCTTCACCTGCTGCGTGCTCATGTTCTCCACTTGGGGAGTGGCTGCCGTGAACATGTTCCACAGGCGTGTGGTCCTGGCTGTACATGTGCGCTGGTGCTGCCTGGAGTGTGATCGAGGCACCTCCACGAGCTGGTCACCGGAGAGTGTAGTCCGGGTAAACCTCTGAGCAGCGCGTGGAGGGAGGTTCAAGCTGCTGAGGTGGGGAACCCCCTGCACCAGAGCTTTGTGACACACTACCAGTGCTTAGACATCACGGCGGTGCTCCAGCGATGTCACAGTGGCAGATGACTCCTCCAGGTGCTCGCTGGCCTCCACCAGACGCAGTGCTCGTCGCTGCACTGCGTCGAGCCTCTGCATGTGGGTGGCAGCACTCGCCATCCAGCACAGGGCACCGTACTCTAGATACGGTCGTATCTGTGCCTTGAAGAGAGTGAGGATGCCCCGTGGGTCGAGGGATCCCGCTACTCTTCGCAGGGCAGAGACTCGCAGGGAGGCCTGGCAGGCAACAGCTCGGACGTGGAGGTTGAAGCGCAGGCTTTGGTCCACAGTTACTCCTAGGACCTTGATGTGGTCCTGGAGGGGCAGACTCTTGCCTCCAAGACGCAGCTGGCCTGAGACTGCTCGAGAGGCGTCTGGGGACCGTGAGATGACCATGGCCTGCGTCTTCTCCGGGGCGAGGGTGACCTGCCACTCCTCTCCCAACTGTTCCACCAGGCTGAGCTGCCTGTTGATCTCGACGGCGCGCTGGCTGTCGGGGCGGCAGTAGGAGCGGGAGAGTGTGCAGCCATTGGCGTAGGCTGACACTGACGATAGCTGCCGGAGGAGATCGTCGATATATATGTTCCACAGGATTGCGCCAAGCACGGAGCCCTGTGGAACTGAGGCATGCATTGGTGAAGGCCTTGATGACTGCCCGTTGATCACCACCTGAAGGGTCCTCCCCAGGAGGTAATCCTTGAGCAGCATCAGTAGGGCACCCTGGACACCTTTGGCACGAAGCTTCTCAATGAGCCCCGCGTGCCAAACCCTGTCAAAGGCTCCAGCGATATCCAGGGCAACCACGAGTGTGTCCAGGCCTTCA
>NC_066521.1:8185707-8280707 GCF_024679095.1 Eriocheir sinensis
TTCGCGCCTGTGTGAACGTTGCCGCTAAGTCTGCGGCGCTTAGAGGTGATAACCTTCGCGCCTGTGTGAACGCTGCCGCTAAGTCGGCGGCGTTTAGAGGTGATAACCTTCGCGCCTGTGTGAACGCTGCCGCTAAGTCGGCGGCATTTAGAGGTGATAACCTTCGTGCCTTTGTGAACGTTGCCGCTAAGTCGGCGGCGTTTAGACGTGATAACCTTCGCGCCTGTGTGAACGCTGCGGCTAACTCGGCGGCGTTTAGACGTGATAACCTTCGCGCTTGTGTTAACTCTGACGCTAAGTCAGCGGCGTTTAGACGTGATAACCTTCGCGCCTGTGTGAACGCTGCGGCTAACTCGGCGGCGTTTAGACGTGGTAATCTTCGCGCTTGTGTTAACTCTGACGCTAAGTCAGCGGCGTTTAGACGTGATAACCTTCGCGCCTGTGTGAACGCTGCGGCTAACTCGGCGGCGTTTAGACGTGGTAATCTTCGCGCTTGTGTTAACTCTAACGCTAAGTCAGCGGCGTTTAGACGTGATAACCTTCGCGCCTGTGTGAACGCTGCGGCTAACTCGGCGGCGTTTAGACGTGATAACCTTCACGCCAGTGTGAACGCTGCTGCTAAGTCGGCGGCGCTTAGAAGTGTTATAGGGGGCTTCGTGGTGCAGTGGTTAGCACACTCGGCTCACAACCGAGAGAGCCCGGTTTCGATTCCCGGGCGGAGTGGAAAAATTTGGGCGGCTTTTCCGATACCCTACGCCCCTGTCCACCCAGCAGTGAATGGGTACCAGGTATTAATCGGGGGTTGTGTCCCTTCTCCTGGGATCTATTCCCCTCTCCTATAATTCCTTCCCCTTCTGTCTCTCTTCGGCATATGACAACAGATGTTGCGCCGACTAAACGAAACTTTCCCTTTAGAAGTGATAATCTTCACGCCAGTGTGAACGCTGCCGCTAAGTCGGAGGCGTTTAGACGTGATAGCCTTCGCGCCTGTGTGAACGCTGCCGCTAAGTTGGCGGCGTTTAGACGTGATAACCTTCGCGCCTGTGTGAACGCTGCCGCTAAGTCGCTGGCGTTTAGACGTGATAACCTTCGCGCTTGTGTGAACGCTGCCGCTAAGTCGGCGGCGTTTAGAAGTGATAACCTTCGCGCCTGTGTGAACGCTGCCGCTAAGTCGGCGGCGTTTAGACGTGATAACCTTCGCGCTTGTGTGAACACTGCCGCTAAGTCGGCGGCGTTTAGACGTGATAACCTTCGCGCCTCTGTGAACGCTGCCGCTAAGTCGGCGGCGTTTAGACGTGATAACCTTCGCGCCTGTGTGAACGCTGCCGCTAAGTCGGTGGCGTTTAGAAGTGATAACCTTCGCGCCTGTGTGAACGCTGCCGCTAAGTCGGCGGCGTCTAGAAGTGATAACCTTCGCGCCAGTGTGAACGCTGCCGCTAAGTCGGCGGCGTTTACACGTGATAACCTTCGCGCCTGTATGAACGCTGCCGCTAAGTCGGCGGCGTTTAGACGTGATAACCTTCGCGCCTGTGTGAACGCTGCCGCTAAGTTGGCGGCGTTTAGACGTAATAACCATCGCGCCTGTGTGAACGCTGCCGTTAAGTCGGCGGCGTTTAGACGTGATAACCTTCGCGCCTGTGTGAACGCTGCCTCTAAGTCGGCGGCGTTTAGAAGTGATAACCTTCGCGCCTGTGTGAACGCTGCCGTTAAGTCGGCGGCGTTTAGATGTGATAACCTTCGCGCCTGTGTGAACGCTGCCTCTAAGTCGGCGGCGTTTAGACGTGATAACCTTCGCGCCTGTGTGAACGCTGCCGCTAAGTCGGCGGCGTTTAGACGTGATAACCTTCGCGCCTGTGTGAACGCTGCCGCTAAGTCGGCGGCGTTTAGACGTGATAACCTTCGCGCCTACGTGAACGCTGCCGCTAAGTCGGCGGCGTTTAGAAGTGATAACCTTCGTGCCTGTGTGAACGCTGCCAGTAAGTCGGCGGCGTTTAGAAGTGATAACCTTCGCGCCTGTGTGAACGCTGCCGCTAAGTCGGCGGCGTCTAGAAGTGATAACCTTCGCGCCAGTGTGAATGCTGCCGCTAAGTCGGCGTCGTTTAGACGTGATAACCTTCGCGCCTGTGTGAACGCTGCCGCTAAGTCGGCGGCGTTTAGACGTGATAACCTTCGCGCCTGTGTGAACGCTGCCGCTAAGTCGGCGGCGTTTAGACGTGATAACCTTCGCGCCTGTGTGAACGCTGCCGCTAAGTCGGCGGCGTTTAGACGTGATAACCTTCGCGCCTGTGTGAACGCTGCCTCTAAGTCGGCGGCGTTTAGAAGTGATAACCTTCGCGCTTGTGTGATAGCTGCCACTAAGTCGGCGGCGTTTAGACGTGATAACCTTCGCGCCTGTGTGAACGCTGCCGCTAAGTCGGCGGCGTTTAGACGTGATAACCTTCGCGCCTGTGTGAACGCTGCCGCTAAGTCGGCGGCGTTTAGACGTGATAACCTTCGCGCCTGTGTGAACGCTGCCGCTAAGTCGGCGGCGTTTAGACGTGATAACCTTCGCGCCTGTGTGAACGCTGCCGCTAAGTCGGTGGCGTTTAGAAGTGATAACCTTCGCGCCTGTGTGAACGCTGCCGCTAAGTCGGCGGCGTCTAGAAGTGATAACCTTCGCGCCAGTGTGAACGCTGCCGCTAAGTCGGCGGCGTTTACACGTGATAACCTTCGCGCCTGTATGAACGCTGCCGCTAAGTCGGCGGCGTTTAGACGTGATAACCTTCGCGCCTGTGTGAACGCTGCCGTTAAGTCGGCGGCGTTTAGACGTGATAAACTTCGCGCCTGTGTGAACGCTGCCTCTAAGTCGGCGGCGTTTAGAAGTGATAACCTTCGCGCTTGTGTGAAAGCTGCCGCTAAGTTGGCGGCGTTTAGACGTGATAACCTTCGCGCCTGTGTGAACGCTGCCGCTAAGTCGGCGGCGTTTAGACGTGATAACCTTCGCGCCTCTGTGAACGCTGCCGCTAAGTCGGCGGCGTTTAGACGTGATAACCTTCGCGCCTCTGTGAACGCTGCCGCTAAGTCGGCGGCGTTTAGAAGTGATAACCTTCGTGCCTGTGTGAACGCTGCCAATAAGTCGGCGGCGTTTAGAAGTGATAACCTTCGCGCCTGTGTGAACGCTGCCGCTAAGTCGGCGGCGTCTAGAAGTGATAACCTTCGCGCCAGTGTGAATGCTGCCGCTAAGTCGGCGTCGTTTAGACGTGATAACCTTCGCGCCTGTGTGAACGCTGCCGCTAAGTCGGCGGCGTTTAGACGTGATTACCTTCGCGCCTGTGTGAACGCTGCCGCTAAGTTGGCGGCGTTTAGACGTGATAACCTTCGCGCCTGTGTGAACGCTGCCGTTAAGTCGGTGGCGTTTAGACGTGATAACCTTCGCGCCTGTGTGAACGCTGCCTCTAAGTCGGCGGCGTTTAGAAGTGATAACCTTCGCGCTTGTGTGAAAGCTGCCACTAAGTCGGCGGCGTTTAGACGTGATAACCTTCGCGCCTGTGTGAACGCTGCCGTTAAGTCGGCGGCGTTTAGACATGATAACCTTCGCGCCTGTGTGAACGCTGCCGCTAAGTCGGCGGCGTTTAGACGTGATAACCTTCGCGCCTGTGTGAACACTGCCGCTAAGTTGGCGGCGTTTAGACGTGATAACCTTCGCGCCAGTGTGAACGCTGCCGCTAAGTCGGCGGCGTTTAGACATGATAGCCTTCGCGCCTGTGTGAACGCTGCCGCTAAGTCGGCGGCGTTTAGACGTGATAACCTTCGCGCCTGTGTGAACGCTGCCTCTAAGTCGGCGGCGTTTAGAAGTGATAACCTTCGCGCTTGTGTGAAAGCTGCCGCTAAGTTGGCGGCGTTTAGACGTGATAACCTTCGCGCCTGTGTGAACGCTGCCGCTAAGTCGGCGGCGTTTAGACGTGATAACCTTCGCGCCTCTGTGAACGCTGCCGCTAAGTCGGCGGCGTTTAGACGTGATAACCTTCGCGCCTCTGTGAACGCTGCCGCTAAATCGGCGGCGTTTAGAAGTGATAACCTTCGTGCCTGTGTGAACGCTGCCAATAAGTCGGCGGCGTTTAGAAGTGATAACCTTCGCGCCTGTGTGAACGCTGCCGCTAAGTCGGCGGCGTCTAGAAGTGATAACCTTCGCGCCAGTGTGAATGCTGCCGCTAAGTCGGCGTCGTTTAGACGTGATAACCTTCGCGCCTGTGTGAACGCTGCCGCTAAGTCGGCGGCGTTTAGACGTGATTACCTTCGCGCCTGTGTGAACGCTGCCGCTAAGTTGGCGGCGTTTAGACGTGATAACCTTCGCGCCTGTGTGAACGCTGCCGCTAAGTCGGTGGCGTTTAGACGTGATAACCTTCCCGCCTGTGTGAACGCTGCCTCTAAGTCGGCGGCGTTTAGAAGTGATAACCTTCGCGCGTGTGTGAAAGCTGCCACTAAGTCGGCGGCGTTTAGACGTGATAACCTTCGCGCCTGTGTGAACGCTGCCGTTAAGTCGGCGGCGTTTAGACATGATAACCTTCGCGCCTGTGTGAACGCTGCCGCTAAGTCGGCGGCGTTTAGACGTGATAACCTTCGCGCCTGTGTGAACACTGCCGCTAAGTTGGCGGCGTTTAGACGTGATAACCTTCGCGCCAGTGTGAACGCTGCCGCTAAGTCGGCGGCGTTTAGACATGATAACCTTCGCGCCTGTGTGAACGCTGCCGCTAAGTCGGCGGCGTTTAGACGTGATAACCTTCGCGCCTGTGTGAACGCTGCCGCTAAGTTGGCGGCGTTTAGACGTGATAACCTTCGCGCCTGTGTGAACGCTGCCGCTAAGTCCACGGCGTTTAGAAGTGATAACCTTCGCGCCTGTGTGAACGCTGCCGCTAAGTCGGTGGCGTTTAGACGTGATAACCTTTGCACCTGTGTGAACGCTGCCGCTAAGTCGGCGGCGTTTAGACGTGATAACCTTCACGCCTGTGTGAACGCTGCCGCTGAGTCGGCGGCGTTTAGACATGATAACCTTCGCGCCTGTGTGAACGCTGCCGCTGAGTCGGCGGCGTTTAGACATGATAACCTTCGCGCCTGTGTGAACGCTGCCGCTAAGTTGGAGGCATTTAGACGTGATAACTTTCGCGCCTGTTTGAACGCAGCCGCTAAGTCAGCGGTGTTTAGACGTGATAACATTCGCGCCTGTGTGAACGCTGCCGCTAAGTCGGCGGCGTTTAGAAGTGATAACCTTCGCGCCTGTGTGAACGCTGCCCCTAAGTCGGCGGCGTTTAGAAGTGATAACCTTCGTGCCTGTGTGAACGCTGCCACTAAGTCGGCGGCGTTTAGACGTGATAACCTTCGCGCCTGTGTGAACGCTGCCGCTAAGTTGGCGGCGTGTAGACGTGATAAACTTCGCGCCTGTGTGAACCCTGCCGCTAAGTTGGCGGAGTTTAGACGTGATAACCTTCGCGCCTGTGTGAACGCTGCCGCTAAGTCCACGGCGTTTAGACGTGATAACCTTCGCGCCTGTGTGAACGCTGCCGCTAAGTCGGTGGCGTTTAGACGTGATAACCTTCGCACCTGTGTGAACGCTGCCGCTAAGTCGGCGGCGTTTAGACGTGATAACCTTCACGCCTGTGTGAACGCTGCCGCTGAGTCGGCGGCGTTTAGACATGATAACCTTCGCGCCTGTGTGAACGCTGCCGCTGAGTCGGCGGCGTTTAGACATGATAACCTTCGCGCCTGTGTGAACGCTGCCGCTAAGTTGGAGGCATTTAGACGTGATAGCTTTCGCGCCTGTTTGAACGCAGCCGCTAAGTCAGCGGTGTTTAGACGTGATAACATTCGCGCCTGTGTGAACGCTGCCGCTAAGTCGGCGGCGTTTAGAAGTGATAACCTTCGCGCCTGTGTGAACGCTGCTCCTAAGTCGGCGGCGTTTAGAAGTGATAACCTTCGTGCCTGTGTGAACGCTGCCACTAAGTCGGCGGCGTTTAGACGTGATAACCTTCGCGCCTGTGTGAACGCTGCCGCTAAGTTGGCGGCGTGTAGACGTGATAAACTTCGCGCCTGTGTGAACGCTGCTGCTAAGTCGGCGGCGTTTAGACGTGGTAACCTTCGCGCCTGTGTGAACGCTGCCGCTAAGTCGGCGGCGTTTTGAAGTGATAACCTTCGCGCTTGTGTGAAAGCTGCCACTAAGTCGGCGGCGTTTAGACGTGATAACCTTCGTGCCTGTGTGAACGCTGCCACTAAGTCGGCGGCGTTTAGAAGTGATAACCTTCGCGCCTGATTGAACGCTGCCGCTAAGTCGGCGGCGTTTAGAAGTGGTAACCTTCGCGCCAATGTGAACGTTGCCGCTAAGTCGGCCGCGTTTAGACATGATATCCTTCGCGCCTGTGTGAACGCTGCCGCTAAGTCGGCGGCGTTTAGACATGATAACCTTTGCTCCTGTGTGAACGCTGCCGCTAAGTCGGCGGCGTTTAGACGTGATAACCTTCGCGCCTGTGTGAACGCTGCCGCTAAGTTGGCGGCGTTTAGACGTGATAACCTTCGCGCCAGTGTGAACGCTGCCGCTTAGTCTGCGGCGCTTAGACGTGACAACCTTCGCGCCTGTGTGAACGCTGCCGCTAAGTCGGCGGCGTTTAGACGTGATAACATTTGCGCCTGTGTGAACGCTGCCGTTATATCGGCGGCGTTTAGACGTGATAACCTTCGCGCCTGTGTGAACGCTGCCGCTAAGTCGGCGGCGTTTAGACGTGATAACCTTCGCGCCTGTGTGAACGCTGCCGCTAAGTCGGCGGCGTTTAGATGTGATAACCTTCGCGCCTGTGTGAACGCTGCCGCTAAGTCGGCGGCGTTTAGACGTGATAACCTTCGCGCCTGTGTGAACGCTGCCGCTAAGTCGGCGGCGTTTAGACGTGATAACCTTCGCGCCTGTGTGAACGCTGCCGCTAAGTCGGCGGCGTTTAGACGTGATAACCTTCGCGCGCCCGAGGATGAATGAGCTAAGTTAAGAGGAAGCCATTTTCGAGTTTGTGGCCCCTCCTCACTTCCCACATTCAATTTGCCCTCTTGAGAGAGAGAGAGAGAGAGAGAGAGAGAGAGAGAGAGAGAGAGAGAGATTTGAGAAAATTTTTCCTTACGTACTAATGATGCCAGCGTGAACGAACTTGTGAACATTTATAAGCTTCGCCCTCTCGGATATGGAGAAATAGTAAGGTGTCCCGAATAACTCTTCCTTTATCATGTATAAATTCAACAAAAAGCAGAACAATACGAGGCCTAATTATGTAATCTCTTCTCCTTTTCCCTATATAAATCCTTAAATGTTTTCTCCCTTGATCCTGATCCACCGTCCTCTTTGCCTCCCATACTTCTTTTCCTGTGAATATCGAAGATTTATCCCTTTCCCTCCCTCCTTCTCACCCTCAATTCCTTAGATATCTTTTTTTTTTTGGATCATTTCACCTTGACCCAATTTCCACCCTCTTTTGTCGTCTTCTTCCACCACCTCCTCTTCTACGATGAAAGTCAATCACTAGACATTGTATATTTGGACTTTCAGAAAGCATTTGACAAAGTCCCTCACAACCGCTTCCTTAGTAAATTGCAAGCTCACGGTATAACTGGAAATATTCATAAGTGGCTCAAAGAATGGCTTACCGACCGTAAAGAGAGAGTTGTTATGAATGGTATATCATCTGACTGGCGAGATGTCAAAAGCGGTGTTCCACAGGGGTCGGTGTTGGGACCTGTTCTGTTTTTAGTGTACGTAAATGACATTGACGAGGGGCTATCGTGTTAAATATCGAAATTTGCCGACGACACAAAAACAGCCAGCAGAGTCACTACGACAACGGATAAAGAACACTTCCAAGCTGATCTCGAACGCTTAAAGCCTCGGTCACACATTCACGTATCAAGCCCACGTATGCTCACGTATGTGATTTTTGGCCCATACGTGGCCATACGCGGGGTTTGTTGCCGCGATCAACTGGATACGTGTCACGGGCCGATGTACGTAAAGCTTGCACGGTCAACATAGGGACGCCATAACGTAAGTACGAGGTAATGCCTACGCACTGCGCAAGCATGACGTGACGCTTACCCGAATTGCCACGACAAGAGGCCACACCCCCACAAGTAGTGCGTGGCAGAGCACGTAACAGCCACGTACGTATACCGTATGTGTAACGTGGTGCGTTACGACCCTGCGTCATCCTCACGTTATCCCCACGTACGTCGGTGGGTACACGTGAGAGGTACGTACATAAGGGCCGTGCTGCACACCTGTGATTGCTGTTCCCGTCAACATCTACCTGCAGCAAGAAGTACTCCCTTCCTGCTGAATCGACATGAAGAACATTGAAGAAATCCTTGCCATTATAACACCAGCAAACAGCCATAACACATAATTAATGGAGGCCATCCTGGAGTATGTGCACGCCATGGTACTGGTGTTAGTTGTGAAGGTCCACCTTGCAAGTGAAAAAAACAAAAAAGAGGAGGCCGAGGAGGGTTTGGGCTTGGCCGTACCTGCAAAGAAGAGTGGAGCTAGGCCACTATGGCAACCTGATGAAGGAGTTGGCAACCGAAAGTCCAGAACTGTACATTAATTTTACCCGGATTGACAAGGACCTCTTCAGTGAAATAGCTGAACTTGTCACACCCCACATTCAGAAGCAACGCACATTTTGGAGAGAATCCCTTGAGCCAGGCCTGCGTGTGGCTATCACCCTACGTTTCCTCGCCACGGGTGACTCATACAAGAGTCTGCAATACTCATTCCGAGTAGCCCACAACACCATTAGTTACATTATACCAGAGACCTGCAGGGCTATTGTTGCTGTCTACGGAGATTAGGAGCTGCAGGTGCCACAAACACCAGCGGCTTGGAAGCAGGTTGCCCGCGGGTTGTTGGAGGTTTGGGTGACCCTGAAGCTAAAGAAGCCCCCTTCCGTGATCTCTTGGTGGTGTCCTTAGGCATAGTTAAAAGCAGTTTCGACAAGGTCTACTGACGAGGGCGCTGGCGGGGGTGAGAGGCGGTGGTGGTGGCTTCGAGGTATATGCTGTTGCTAGTCCGAGAGAGGAACTGAAGCCGCAAGCCCGCCGCACGGCGCATACACACCAAGCACAACGTTGCAACGTCGTCATGGGTACCCGAGGAGCGGCTCTGGTGCCACGGATGCTCCTGCACCGCGTGAGGACCCACGCATTGCATTGCGGGAACAGGGAAGCAGCGTGGGACCACGTGTAAGCGCCCCGCAAGCACGCCGTAAGCGCCAGGTATGCGCCACGTACGTGTGGAGCCACGTAAAATGGCGGTTGACGTGAGCAGCCACGTATCTTTTGAACATGTCGAAAGATGCGTGGCTCCCCACGCACGCTCGGGTGGTGCGTAGCGAGCCTCCGTCTCCGCCCCGTATGCCCACGTACGTAAATATGCATTACGGGACATTTACGTAGTACTTATGTAAGCGGTTGCCGACTACCAATTTATGTTCGTGCGTGGGCGTACGTGGCTTGATACGTGAATGTGCGACCGAGGCATAAGCAGCTGGGCACGAATATGGCAAATGAATTTCAATATTGAAAAGTGCAAGGTTATGCATATCGGAATCAACAACGATCGTATTCATTATCAAATTAACGGAGTGCGACTTACTGAAGCCAGCAAGGAAAAAGATCTTGGAGTAATAATTTCGAACGATCTTAAACCGAGTCAACATTGCATAGAAGTAGTAAAAACTGCCAACAAACTGATCGGATTTATTGGTCGTACATTTGAACACAAATCAGAAAAAGTATTATTGGCACTGTACAATTCGTTAGTATTGCGTTCAGTTTTGGTCTCCCTATTACAAAAAAGGTATAGATAAACTCGAGAGGGTGCAGCGTCGAGCTACTAAAATGATCCCTGGACTGCGAAACAAACCGTACGAAGACAGACTTAAAGAAATTAACTTATTCAGCTTATCACAGCGCAGGCTAAGAGGTGACCTTATAGAAGTGTTTAAAATTTTCAAGGGATTCGATAACGTTAATGTTCATAATTACTTTACTGTCTCTCAATCAAGTGTAACAAGAAACAATGGATACAGAATAACGAGGAAGCGTTTCAATTCAAATGAATCAAAACACTTCTTCTTCAACCGTGTCATCAATGTATGGAATGGTTTGCCTCAAAACGTCGTCGAAAGCGAAACTATATGCACGTTCATAAACCGACCAGACAAATATTTAGAAGTTAACCCGAACATCCGCTATTATGCTCCGGTCTAACAGAAAGTAGTGTTAGTTTAGTTGTCGTGTATGATCTTCCTTCTGTCCATTTAAAATTCCACTGTAGTTTTTCTATACTACATGGTATTCTTCCTTTTCGTGCCAGCCTCGGCTGGAGGGACTGGTGGGAGGGGAGGAGCCTTCGCCTTTGCTTTCCTGTGTCTCTGACTCGTAAATTAGAGTAGATGGTAGCAACAACAAACAGCCTAGTTAGGACCAAGAGGTCTGTTGCTATTTGCTTTTCCTTTGTACTCCTCCTCTCTCCCTCTCTGTCTTAATCTTTCCAAATCACATTTTTTACTCGCCTGTAATCTTAATCGTGAACTCAGACATTTTTTTTGCCATCGATCTTGCCGTTTTTCTTTTCCATTTAGTTTATTCCGTTTTTTTTCACCTTCGCGATTCTTCTTTTCTCCTTTATCTTTTTCAATCTTGTTTTCTGCTTTGTTTTCCTGTTTCTCTTTTTCCACTCGTTTTCATCCCTTTTCGCACATGTTTCCTTGCATGTTCTCTCGTCTTTTCTCCGTTTTTCTCATTTTCGGTTTTTCTTTCCCTTTTCACAAACTTTTCATTTTTCGTTTTCCTTTTCTCTTTCTTTCCCTATTCCTGGAAGGAGTACCATTTAATAAGTATATCTTCCACTCACACGTTTTCCGTTTAGTTTCCCGTTTTCTTTGCCGTGGACGTGTATCTTTTAGACTTCTTTCTCACCTATAGCCAGTTCTGTAGATTGATGTAGCACAGGTAATTATGAACCAACGTCATGATTCTTTTCCTGGCAGACATCATTCATGCGACTCAATTAACCCTGACCTCTCCTTTGCGTATAACGTGACCTCAAGTTTAGCACGGTGCACAATTACATCTCCAACTACTGATAGCTTTGTCTTATATAAATGTGACGTTACTTGGGCCAGAGATACACCTTGAAGTGTAAAGATATACTCTATATACAACCAAACCAAGCTAAATTACACCAATCAACCAAGATACTGAAAACCAATCAAACCTAACACCTCTTTATCTCTTTTGCATAACTTAACACTAATCTGTCTTTTTCTTTCTCCTTGCGTAGCTTCAGAGTTCAAATTATACCTCTTTCAACTATTAACGGCTGTCTCTAACCATCGACACCTCTTCGCCGTACAATACCTGGAGTACCTGAACCTCGGCCGTCAACACTTTAACGTATACATCCATCCTAACCAGTGAATGATATTATCTCTTTGTTTATTAGACGATTTGTATATTCCTTTAAATCATTGCCCTCTCTCTCCCCTCCTTTTTCCTTCTCGGGGGCGCATGTATACCCTCCTAACTACTGACTCCTTGACTTGACCTCTTGATATTGACTTCTTGACCTCCCCTCCTACGTGTGTGTCATCAACTTAGAGACCTCATTTGGGTCACACATATTCCCTCCTAGCCATTATCTTCTCTGTCTACTCTTGCGTTGCTTGTCTTGACCTCTCTCCCTCTGCCTCCCCCCCCGTGCGTGTCGTCAGCGTGGAGACCATCTCGGGGCCGCAGGGACCCGTCTCGTGGCTCAGGATCAAGGCGGCCTCTACCTCAGACTCCGGCAACTACAGCTGCAGCGCCGCCGAGGCTGAGCCCACCACCGTCCGCATCCAGGTGCTCGAAGGTACGTCAAGGCAAAGGTTAAAGGTCAAAGGTTAGGTCAAAAGTGGCAGGTCAGAGGTCAGACGGTCAAAGGTCAGATAAGAAGGGCAGGTAAGGTGGCAGGGCAAAGTTGAACTGTCAGAAGGTCATGGTAGATGGTTGTCAGGTCATCCATAAACCACTGAATAAAGATTGCTGAAAGTACGTGAGGTTAAGCACCAATGAGGCATGGGCAGGAGATCAGTAGCGCGTGTTAAGGGATCATGAGGTCACTCTTCTACCATGCATACCAAAGAGATTCAAAGATGTGTAAAGCCAGGTAAGATTAATGTTACGGTAAGAAAGTGGTATGGTCACCGCGCTTCTGTTATTAAGTGATAAAGGTAGGCCATGTATTAAGGTGGTCAAGGTCAAGGTAGTGAGGTAAGCAGGTGGGACGGTCGTACAAAAGGTAAAGGAGTCATCCTGTAATAGTAGAGGCAAACTATAGAGTGCGAGGTGAAGGCCAGAGGTCACAGAAGATCGGTAGTATTTGTGATTGCTTCTCCATCAGTGGACGTTAGGAAGGTCGGCCAAGTCACGGAGGCAAAAGTAGGTCAGGTAAAAAGGCGGTTAGTTCCTGAGGTCAGCAGGTGGGAGGGACAAAGCATACTGGGGCTATTTTCATATCCTTTGTATGCCCTTGAGTTCCCTCAATGAGAGAAGGGGAAGGGCAGGAGGGTAACTGTGATGGAATGGGAGAAGGGGAAGGGCAGGAGGTTTACTGTGAAGGAATGGGAGGAGGGGAAGGGGAGGAGGATTACTGTGAAGGAATGGGAGGAGGGGAAGGGGAGGAGGATTACTGTGAAGGAATGGGAGGAGGGGAAGGGGAGGAGGATTACTGTGAAGGAATGGGAGGAGGGGAAGGGGAGGAGGATTACTGTGAAGGAATGGGAGGAGGGGAAGGGGAGGAGGATTACTGTGAAGGAATGGGAGGAGGGGAAAGGGAGGAGGATTACTGTGAAGGAATGGGAGGAGGGGAACACAAAGGAACACAAAGGCAGAACAAACAACAGCAGACCTGCTGGTCCTTACGAGGTTGTTTGTGACAAGCTACACTAACTATCTAATCAAAGGTGGAAGATGAAGGACAGTAAAGGCGAAGGCTCCTCCCCACCCCCCCATCCCTCCAGCCAAAGCTGGCAGGAAAGGAAAAAGAACCATGCAGCATGGAAAAACTGCATGGAATTTATGTAGGAAAGAGGAAAGAACTACCATTACTGCTACCACTAACCGGGCAATAAAAGCGGACAAGGACACCAGTATTCGAAAGAACTTAACGTTATTACGACAATGAGTAATATCTTAGTTGCTGATTGGATTCAAAACACTTGTCTAATCTATTCTTGAAGGCCGTAACTGTTGTACTATCAACGACATCACAAGGTAGAGAGTTCCAAACATTAACAACTCGATTGAAGAAGAAGTGTTTAGCTTCGTGCGACGAGAATCTTTTACCACTTATCTTCAAATTGTGATTTCTTCTTGTTCTATTTGATCGATCAATTGTAAAGTAATCTTCCGCATTAATATCACTGAATCCTTTAAACATTTTAAACACTTCTATTAGATCGCCTCGCATTCTTCGTTTTGATAGGCTGAATAAATTTACTTCTTTAAGCCTTTGTTCATATGACAAATTTCTCAACCTAGGAATCATCTTTGTTACTCTTCGTTGGACCCGTTCCAACTTTTCTATGTCTTTTCTGTAGTAGGGAGACCAAAACTGTACACAGTACTCTAGACGGGTCGAACCAACGAATTATACAGTTTTAATATTACTTTTTCCGATTTATTATTAAAGACTCGTCCGATGAAGCCAACCAATTTGTTTGCAGTTTTAACTACCTCTGAACAATGCTGACCGGGCTTTAAATCGCTTGATATAGTGATTCCAAGATACTTTTCTTTACTTACTGCAGAAAGTTGTTGGCCATTCATTACGTACCGAACGCGATTGTTATTTTTTCCGATGTGCAACACTTTACATTTCTCAACGTTAAATTTCATTTGCCATTGATTGGCCCAACGTGCAAGTCGATCTATATCTGATTGTAAAGCTTCTTCGTCGAGTATCGCAGTTACTTTACTAGCAATTTTTGTGTCATCAGCAAATTTTGATACTTTGCAAATGAGCCCATCATCGATATCATTAACATAAATTAAGAAGAGCATGGGGCCAAGCACTGATCCTTGAGGTACGCCGCTTTTGACATCGAGCCAGTTAGATGTAACACCGTTTAGAACTACTCTCTGTTTCGCTCAGAGAGCTAGTCCAAAGCCAATTGTGAATGTTACCCGAGATACCGTGCGCCAGTAGTTTGATGAGCAATCGTTGGTGGGGACCTTATCAAATGCCTTTTGAAAATCCAGATATATGATATCTACTGATCTGCTTTCATCGAACACCTCAAAATATAGTGAAAAAATCAAGTAAGTTAGTCAAACACGAACGTTTACTACGGAAGCCATGTTGCGAATTATTTATTATATTATTTTCTTCGAAGAATTTCACCATATTGTCGCGAATGATAGTCTCCATTAACTTACAAACAATAGATGTCAGGCTAATTGGTCGATAGTTTCCTGGATGAGACTTGTCCCCCTTTTTGAAAATTGTGACATTTGCAAGTTTCCAATCCGACGGAACTTTTCCAGCTGTTAAAGATTTATTGAATATGATGGAGAGCGGTTTACAAATTTGATGTTTGATTTCTTTTAAGACCCTAGGGGTAATTTTGTCTGGACCAGGAGCTTTGCTTACTTTAATCTTTTCAATTGTGCGTAAAATGTCACTTTCTACGATGAGCACGCCATTAAACATCTTTTCGGTCCTTCTAACCTCCGGCGGTTGAGGTGATAAACAATCTTCGTCGGTAAATACGGATGCGAAAAAGTTATTTAGGATTGTAGCCATTTCATTTTCATCGTTCATGTGGTTACCATTTTCATTAGCAAGCGGTCCGATACCACAAGTGAGTGACTTTTTATTATTTACATAGCTGAAAAATTCTTTAGGATTAGATTTACTTGTTTCCGCTATATATTCTTCAAGATTTTTCTTGCTTCGTTTTATTAATTTCTTGGTTTCGCGGCGAATTCTGTCCAACTCTAGTTTGTCAGCCTCGCTCTGAGATGATATGTACCTACTGTATACGCGTTTTTTAAGAGATAGGCTATTTTGAATTTCGTTATTCCACCATTTGGGTTTCTTCTTAGAAGCTGAACGTCTGTTACGATAGGGTACGCATATGCTTATGGCATTGTTCAATATTGTGGTGAAGGCCTCCCACGATTTATCAATATCTGTTTCCGCTGTGAAGGGGAGGAGGATTACTGTGAAGGAATGGTAGGAGGGGAATGGGTGGAGGATTACTGTGAAGGAATGGGAGGAGGGAAAGGGGAGGAGGATTACTGTGAAGGAATGGGAGGAGGGAAAGGGGAGGAGGATTACTGTGAAGGAATGGTAGGAGGGGAATGGGTGGAGGATTACTGTGAAGGAATGGGAGGAGGGAAAGGGGAGGAGGATTACTGTGAAGGAATGGGAGGAGGGAAAGGGGAGGAGGATTACTGTGAAGGAATGGGAGGAGGGAAAGGGGAGGAGGATTACTGTGAAGGAATGGGAGGAGGAGAAGGGGAGGAGGAGAAGGGGAGGAGGATTACAGTTAAGGAATGGGTGGAGGGAAAGGGGAGGAGGATTACAGTTAAGGAATGGGAGGAGGGAGGAGGATTACAGTTAAGGAATGGGAGGTGGGAAAGGGGAGGAGGATTACTGTGAAGGAATGGGAGGAGGAAGGAGGAGGATTACTGTGAAGGAATGGGAGGAGGGAAGGGATGAGGATTACTGTGAAGGAATGGGAGGAGGAAGGGAGGAGGATTACAGTTAAGGAATGGGAGGAGGGGAGGAGGATTACAGTGAAGGAATGGGAGGAGGGGAAGGGGAGGAGGATTACAGTTAAGGAATGGGAGGAGGAGAAGGGGAGGAGGATTACAGTTAAGGAATGGGTGGAGGAAGGGAGGAGGATTACAGTTAAGGAATGGGAGGAGGAGAAGGGGAGGAGGATTACAGTTAAGGAATGGGAGGAGGGGAAGGGGAGGAGGATTACAGTTAAGGAATGGGAGGAGGGGAAGGGGAGGAGGATTACAGTTAAGGAATGGGAGGAGGAGAAGGGGAGGAGGATTACAGTTAAGGAATGGGTGGAGGGAAAGAGGAGGAGGATTACAGTTAAGGAATGGGAGGAGGGGAAGGGGAGGAGGATTACAGTGAAGGAATGGGAGGAGGGGAAGGGGAGGAGGATTACAGTTAAGGAATGGGAGGAGGAGAAGGGGAGGAGGATTACAGTTAAGGAATGGGAGGAGGAGGAGGAGGATTACAGTTACGGAATGGGAGGAGGTGAAGGGGAGGAGGATTACAGTTAAGGAATGGGTGGAGGGAAAGGGGAGGAGGATTACAGTTAAGGAATGGGAGGAGGGGAAGGGGAGGAGGATTACAGTTAAGGAATGGGAGGAGGAGGATTACAGTTAAGAATGGGGGAGGAGAGAGGAGGAGGATTACAGTTAAGGAATGGGAGGAGGGGAAGGGGAGGAGGATTACAGTGAAGGAATGGGAGGAGGGGAAGGGGAGGAGGATTACAGTTAATTAATGGGAGGAGGAGAAGGGGAGGAGGATTACAGTTAAGGAATGGGTGGAGGGAAAGGGGAGGAGGATTACAGTTAAGGAATGGGAGGAGGGGAAGGGGAGGAGGATTACAGTTAAGGAATGGGAGGAGGGGAAGGGGAGGAGGATTACAGTGAAAAAATGGAATAGAGTTGGTACGCTGCCCTGATTTCTACTCAGAAGGGTGGGTCGATGCCGGGTACTCAGTGTTGTTATTACGGGATTGGGAGAAGAGAGAGAGGAAGGAAAGAAAGGGAAAGAAATAGGGATGTAGAGAGGCAAATGGAAAGGAAAGGAAATAAAGGAAAGGGATATAGATGAATCAATAAGACAACTAAATTATGGGAGAAGGATGAATGGGGAATAAGGAAAGGAATGAAAGGGAAGAGGGTAATTGATGAGGGGAGGGAGAAGTGAAGGAAACGGTAAAAGTGCGAGAATAGGAAAGATGGAAAGGAGACTGAGATGTGGTTGGGGAGAGGTAGGTGAGGGGGGAGGAGAGAATGGGGAGGGTAAAGGTAAAGTTGGTGGCATACGCTATAGCTGCTCGTGGCTTTGGTGCTCATCTCCGTCACATTGGCCCTTGAGCCTGTGTTGGATGTGAACCCATCACCCCGAGACACAGGGCCAGTGTGACATCCTGGTTACCACAGTTTACCTTCCCCAGATTCTCAAGTAACCACTTATCAACCTGCCGGAAAGGGACTATCAGCCGTAGTATTAATCTCCCCCATTTCCGTTCCCCTCCCTTCCCTTTCCCTTGGCCATAAACCGTAGTGTAAAGCGTCCCCATGTAGTTGGAGTTGCTTTACGCTACCCCGTGAGGGTGCGGATGGGGTGGGAAAAGTGTTGACTCCGCGGGGTAGAAATACAGAACATTTTCAGATTTCCCTTCGCATATTTCATGAGTAAATAGTGTTCTATTTTTTATTATAGAAGGACATATATTGGAAAGTATCAGAATATTTTTATGACTGATATTATATCGCAAACTTTGCTAAAGTTAATATATATTTTTTAGTTTGTAAAGACTCTGGTGTTTCCGTTTGATTATGATCGTACAGTTATTCGTGAAGATTCATTTATAATTGTACCCAAGAATGGCAAAAGACGGAACATTGATGTCTAAATATGTCATTATTATGGGAATACTTAACATATACCATAAAAAAAATAGCATTTCTTGGCGACCACCTTGAATTAAGACAAAAAATGCTATAAATGACACGACCTGGCAACCCCTATGTGGCTGCCCCAAGTGTGTGTGATCAGTCATAGATACCAACCTGTCTCATAAATTAACTTACCCGCGTTACTTGTTATTTACCTGTAGATCAACAACGCTATTGTTTTGTTTTATGATATATAATGTATATGAATACAATGGTCCAGCGACCATTCCTCCTCCCATTCCTTCACAGTAATCCTCCTCCCCTTCACCTCCTCCCATTCCTTCACAGGAATCCTCCTCCCCTTCCCTTCCATCCATTCCACCACTGTAATCCTCCTCCCATTCCCCTCCTCCCATTCCTTCACAGTAATCCTCCTCCCCTTCACCTCCTCCCATTCCTTCACAGTAATCCTCCTCCCCTTCCCTTCCATCCATTCCACCACTGTAATCCTCCTCCCATTCCCCTCCTCCCATTCCTTCACAGTAATCCTCCTCTCCTTCCCTTCCATCCATTCCTTCACTGTAATCCTCCTCCCCTTCCCCTCCACCCATTCCTTCACAGTAATCCTCCTCCATCCCCCTCCTCCCATTCCTTCACTGTAATCCTCCTCCCCTTCCCCTCCTCCCATTCCTTCACAGTAATCCTCCTCCATTCATCTCCTCCCATTCCTTCATTGTAATCCTCTTCCCCTTCCCCTACTCCCATTCCTTCACAGTAATCCTCCTCCCATTCCTTCACTATAATCCTCCTCCCCTTCCCCTCCTCCCATTCCTTCACTGTAATCCTCCTCCCCTTCCCCTCCTCCCATTCCTTCACTGTAATCCTCCTCCCCTTTCCCTCCTCCCATTCCTTCACTGTAATCCTCCTCCCCTTCCCCTCCTCCCATTTCTTCACAGTAATCCTCCTCCATTCTCCTCCTCCCATTCCTTCACAGTAATCCTCCTCCCCTTCCCCTCATCCCATTCCTTCACTGTAATCTTCCTCCCATTCCTTCACTGTAATCCTCCTCCCCTTCCCCTCCTCCCATTCCTTCACTGTAATCCTCCTCCCCTTCCCCTCCTCCCATTCCTTCACAGTAATCCTCCTCCCCTTCCCTTCCATCCATTCCTTCACTGTAATCCTCCTCCCCTTCACCTTCTCCCATTCCTTCACAGTAATCCTCCTCCCCTTCCCTTCCATCCATTCCTTCACTGTAACCCTCCTCCCCTTCCCCTCCTCCCATTCCTTCACAGTAATCCTCCTCCATCCCCCTCCTCCCATTCCTTCACTGTGATCCTCCTCCCCTTCCCCTCCTCCCATTCCTTCACAGTAATCCTCCTCCATTCACCTCCTCCCATTCCTTCATTGTAATCCTCTTCCCCTTCCCCTCCTCCCATTCCTTCACAGTAATCCTCCTCCCATTCCTTCACTGTAATCCTCCTCCCCTTCCCCTCCTCCCATTCATTCACTGTAATCCTCCTCCCCTTCCCCTCCTCCCATTCCTTAACTGTAATCCTCCTCCCCTTCCCTTCCTCCCATTCCTTCACTGTAATCCTCCTCCCCTTCCCCTCCTCCCATTTCTTCACAGTAATCCTCCTCCATTCTCCTCCTCCCATTCCTTCACAGTAATCCTCCTCCCCTTCCCCTCATCCCATTCCTTCACTGTAATCTTCCTCCCCTTCCCTTCCTCCCATTCCTTCACTGTAATCCTCCTCCCCTTCCCCTCCTCCCATTCCTTCACTGTAATCCTCCTCCCCTTCCCCTCCTCCCCTTCCTTCACTGTAATCCTCCACCCCTTCCCCTCCTCCCATTCCTTCACTGTAATCCTCCACCCCTTCCCCTCCTCCCATTCCTTCACTATAATCCTCCTCCCCTTCCCCTCTTCCCATTCCTTCACAGTAATCCTCCACCCCTTCCCCTCCTCCCATTCCTTCACTGTAATCCTCCTCCACTTCCCCTCCTCCCATTCCTTCACTGTAATCCTCCTCCCCTTCCCCTCCTCCCATTCTTTCACAGTAATCCACCCCTCTTCCCCTCCTCTCATTCCTTTCCAGTAATCCTCCTTCCCTTCCCCTCCTCCCATTCTTTCACAGTAATCCTCCTATCCTTCCCCTCCTCCCATTCCTTCACAGTAATCCTCCTCCCCTTCCCCTCCTCCCATTCCTTCACAGTAATCCTCCACCTTCCCCACCTCCCATTCCTTACCAGCAATCCTCCCCCCGTCCCCTCCTCCCATTCCTTCACTGTAATCTTCCTCCCCTTCCCCTCCTCCCATTCCTTCACTGTAATCCTCCTCCCTTTCCCCTCCTCTCATTCCTTCACAGTAATCCTCCTCCCATTCCCCTCCTCCCATCCCTTTACAGTAATCCTCCAACCTTCCCCTCCTCCCATTCCTTCACTGTAATCCTCCTCCCCTTCCCCTCCTCCCATTCCTTCACTGTAATCCTCCTCCCCTTCCCCTCATCCCATTCCTTTACAGTAATCCTCCTCCCCTTGCCCTCCTCCTTTTACTTCACAGTAATCCTCCTCCCCTTCCCCTCCTCCCATTCCTTCATAGTATTCCTCCTCCCCGTCCCCTCCTCCCATTCCTTCACAGTAATCCTCCCCTCTTCCCCTCCTCCCATTCCTTCACAGTAATCCTCCCCTCTTCCCCTCCTCCCATTCCTTCACAGTAATCCTCCTCCCCTTCCCCTCCTCCCATTCCTTCACAGTAATCCTCCTCCCCTTCTCCTCCTCCCATTTTTTCACAGTAATCCTCCTCCCCTTCCCCTCCTCCCATTCCTTCACTGTAATCATCCTCCCCTTCCTCTCCTCTCATTCTCCTCCTCCCCTTCCCCTCCTCCCATTCCTTCACTGTAATCCTCCTCCCCTTCCCCTCCTCCCATTCCTTCACAGTAATCCTCCCCTCTTCCCCTCCTCCCATTCCTTCACTGTAATCCTCCTCCCCTTTCCCTCCTCCCATTCCTTCACTGTAATCCTCCTCCCCTTCCCCTCCTCCCATTCCTTCACTGTAATCCTCCTCCCCTTCCTCTCCTCTCATTCCTTCACTGTAATCCTCCCCTGCCCCTCCTCCCATTCCTTAACTGTAATCCTCCTCCCCTTCCCCTCCTCCCATTCCTTCACAGTAATCCTCCTCCCCTTTCCCTCCTCCCATTCCTTCACTGTAATCCTCCTCCCCTTTCCCTCCTCCCATTCCTTCACAGTAATCCTCCTCCCCTTCCCCTCCTCCCATTCCTTCACAGTAATCCTCCTCCCCTTCCCCTCCTCCCATTCCTTCACTGTAATCCTCCTCCCCTTCCCCTCCTCCCATTCCTTCACAGTAATCCTCCTCCCCTTCCCCTCCTCCCATTCCTTCACTGTAATCCTCCTCCCCTTTCCCTCCTCCCATTCCTTCACAGTAATCCTCCTCCCCTTCCCCTCCTCCCATTCCTTAACAGTAATCCTCCTCCTTTTCTCTTCCTCCCATTTCTTCACAGTAATCCTCCTCCCCTTCCCCTCCTCCCATTCCTTCACAGTAATCTTCCTCCTCTTTTCTTCCTCCCATTTCTTCACAGTAATCCTCCTCCCCTTCCCCTCCTCCCATTCCTTCACAGTAATCCTCCTCCCCTTCCCCTCCTCCCATTCCTTCACAGTAATCCTCCTCCCCTTCCCCTCCTCCCATTCCTTCACAGTAATCCTCCTCCCCTTTCCCTCCTCCCATTCCTTCACAGTAATCTTCCTCCTCTTCCCTTCCTCCTATTTCTTCACAGTAATCCTCCTCCCTTTCCCCTCCTCCCATTCCTTTCCAGTAATCCTCCTCCCCTTCCCCTTCTCCCATTCTTCCACTGTAATCATCCTCCCCTTCCCCTCCTCCCATTCCTTTCCAGTAATCCTCCTCCCCTTCCCCTTCTCCCATTCTTCCACTGTAATCCTCCTCCCCTTCCCCTCCTCCCATTCCTTTCCAGTAATCTTCCTCCCCTTCCCCTCCTCCCATTCTTTTCCAGTAATCTTCCTCCCCTTCCCCTCCTCCCATTCCTTTCCAGTAATCTTCCTCTCCTTCCCCTCCTCCCATTCCTTTCCAGTAATCTTCCTCCCCCTCCCCGCCTCCCATTCCTTTCCAGTAATCTTCCTCCTTCCCTCCTCCCATTCTTTTCCAGTAATCCTCCTCCCTTCCCTCCTCCCATTCCTTTCCAGTAATCTTCCTCTCCTTCCCGTCCTCCCATTCCTTTCCAGTAATCTTCCTCCCCTTCCCCTCCTCCCATTCCTTTCCAGTAATCTTCCTCCCCTTCCCCTCCTCCCATTCCTTCACAGTAATCCTCCTCCCCTTCCCCTCCTCCCATTCCTTCACAGTAATCCTCCTCCCCTTCACCTCCTCCCCTTCCTCCACTGTAATCCTCCTCCCTTTCCCCTTCTCCCATTCCTTCACTGTAATCATCCTCCCCTTCCCCTCCTCCCATTCCTTTCCAGTAATCTTCCTCCCCTTCCCCTCCTCCTATTCCTTCACAGTAATCCTCCTCCCCTTCCCCTCCTCCCATTCCTTCACTGTAATCCTCCTCCCCTTCCCCTCCTTCCATTCCTTTCCAGTAATCCTCCTCCTCTTCCCTTCATCATATTCCTTTACAGTATTCCTCCTCCCCTTCCCTTCCTCCCTTTCTTTCACTGTAATCCTCCTCCCTTTCCCATCCTCCCCTCCCTTCCCGCCAGTTCCCTCACCCTTCCGAGCATATTCATTAGAAGTATAGTTATGTTTCTATATTTTTCCAACTAACACAAGAGAGCAAACGGAACGAGAGCTGTATCACAAAGCATAAATGAAAATTATAGACTCAGTGACTTGTCTATTTGATTTGTGTGTGTGTGTGTGTGTGTGTGTGTGTGTGTGTGTGTGTGTGTGTGTGTGTGTGTGTGTGTGTCAGAATTCCTCACTGAGTTACATGCACTCTTTTATTGACACTTTTAACGCGGGACACAAAACAGTCTTCATTGTTTGTATTGTCCATCGTGTGCGGCCTTTGTTTTTTAGCTGACCGTTGGACAGTACCGGTTGTTGTTTTTGTTTTTTTGTTTGTTTGTTCGGTTGGTTTCGTTTTCCCATTTCCTGTAATGTGTTTGTTTTACTTGATATTTTTATTGTATTTTGTTTTGCGGCAATGCTAAATTTAGTTTTTATTTGTGTGTTCGATTCGTGTTTTTTCTCTCTTTTGCGTGTATTTTTCCTGCTTTTGTTTTCGCGTCGTTTCATTCATACTCTCTATTTATCAGTTTTATTCGCTTTGTAAGTCCAAGTTTTCACTTACCGTCTTGTTATTTTTTTTGTCCTATTTTTCACTGCGCTTCTTTAGCTTCATCAGTGTAGTTCATTTCCGGAGTCGTCAGTTTTGTATCGCTCATAAGAATAATTTCCATGTCGCAGCTTGTCTTACCTGTCGGGTTACCTTTCAGTCTCCGAGTTTACCTGTTGAAGTATAACCAATTATGCTCACCTGGAGCAACACGTCAATTAAAACGTTACTTGTTTATGTCGTTGTTCCTCTCAATGGGTAGTGTTACGCCTGGCATCACAACACAACTTTTTTTTTATTTCCTGAATGCTGTACTTGCGCTCAATTGGAAGAATTAGGCGTGGCGTAACATGAATCCAGTTTAATATACTTATATTTCTAGAGACAGAGATTGGTGACGTGAACAAAAAACAAATCATTTAAACTTTAGTCTGTTTCAGCGACAGGACAAAAATAAAGCTCACGGGATGGCAACAGTTTCATTCATAACGTCGTTCCTTTAGGCTGAGCTCGGGCTCGTTCTTTCGATTTTTTTGTTTTTTTTTGTTTTGTTTTTGCCTACTGGTGAAAACATGTATTGGAATATAGTATTTATTGTCTTCGGCACGTCATAACTATCACGATGAGGAAGTTAGAAATAGAGTAACGAAACTGTCGCTATAGTTCAAGCGTCAACTTTCTCTTGCTCGCCTGACCGGACTCTACTGGTAGGACTCTACGGGTAGGACACGAAGTAATGGGTTTAAACTGGATAAATTCAGATTCAACAGAGACAGGCAAAAATTGGCTTACTAATAGAGTGGTGGATGAGTGGAATAGGCTTAGCAGTCACGTGGTGAGTGCCAATATAATTGTCACATTAAAAAATAGATTGGATAAATTCATGGACAGCGATATTAGGTGGGGTTAGATACACGGGAGCTTAGGTTCAAAAGAGCTGCCTTGTACAGGCCTACCGGCCTCTTGCAGACTCCTACGTTCTTATGTCTTGCCATACTGATGAAAGACTTAGAATGGCGCTCTTTATTTCATACACGTACTGTTAAGTATTGCATTGGGAATCTTCGAGTCATGGGCGTCATTTTTCTGATATTTTCTTTTTTTTATAAATATCATTGATTCAGTTTTGTGAAATCACATTGACATGAAAATTAATACCCGTTGAAGTTTAGGATTCAGTCACCAGAGAAAGTGAGTAAGGCTTTTGGGCTTTTAGGGAATTAAGAAAATATTTGATGTAAATTATGTAAAAATATCAAAAACAAGAAAATGGAGGTATCAAGTAAAAGAGAATGGAAACTGACTGAAAGGTTGGTAAAAAAAATGACATAAAATACTGAAAGACAGTCCATTAAATTTGATGAGTGTTCTAAAATTGTACGTCTGTAGAACGAGAAGCAAGTATTGTTTATTTAAATCAAAAAAGTGCCCAGAGGAAAACATTCCCTTCATTCTTTCGAATAAAAAAAAGCCTTTTAGCAAATAAACACAACAATGGAAATTTCCATTTCTAAATGGAAGCCAACGAAAATGAATGCGAAAGAACTAAAAACTAATAAGCTAATAACAAACTAATAATAATACTGATCATAAAAAAATATATAAATAAAACGAAAAAGACTAAACATAGATTAACTAAATACCAGACAACTGAAAATAAGCAAACTAAAAAAAAAAACTCAAGAGGAGAATTCGCCATGGCATTTTAGGGAAATAGTGGAAAATTATGAAATTGAAATATACGCCTTGGTAAATCCATCTGTCCTGAAAATGTCGAATGTAGTTTTTTTTCAGAATCCAAAAATTTATATGTTCTTGGCTGAGTGAATTTAACTACTCACCGGGTGTTTGGCATGCCGCTGAGCGTGTGTTTGATGATATAGTAGGTTTTGTGACGTAGTTTCATTATGTATGACAAAATAATACATTCTCGCGTATTCTCAAAAATAAATACATTCTCGCGTATTCTCAAAAATAAATACATTCTCGAGGAATTCTGGTAGCTTTCCCTGGGAGGAGGACGGGTGTGTGATATGGCTAGTTGTTGTGACGCGCTTAGACTGAGAGCCAACTAGAGACACGCTACTTGTTACTCTCTTTACTCTCGCATACTGGACCGTCCCATCGACCTTGGGGAACATTTTATGTACACAGAGAGGACACGATGCATCAGGGAAAAGGGCGTGTGGAGCAGATGTTAAGTATGGCGGCTCACACGGGAAACAAACAAAGGGATTTCACTGAAAGACCTTCCCAGAAATCATTAAACGTAAAAGTTAGGCTGTTATTAAATTCAAACTACGACCGAGATGGGAAATAAAAATACTACAAATACCGAGACTGCTGGGAAAACATCACAAGTAAACGAGGCGGAAGGACGGACATCTAACAAACAAACAGACGTGGAGAAGGAGGAGGATAATTAAGAAGAAAATAATGATCCACAGAAGGCGAGGAAAGGGAAAGGCAATATAGAAGACTAAGGAAAGAACCACAAGGAAAAGATCAAAGGTGGTAAAAGGTTTAGATTCTCTCTCTCTCTCTCTCTCTCTCTCTCTCTCTCTCTCTCTCTCTCTCTCTCTCTCTCTCTCTCTCTCTTTTTATTTAAACATGTTCAGTACATTAGTACATTGCAGTATTATTTTTCTATGCTAAAGTTCCCCCGACCGTTGGGGACCTATTTAAAAGCTTCTGCCGAGGTTACAATTATATACATGTTTACGGTGGGTGTAGGAATAGCCACCTGTGGGACGCAACCTTCATCTGCTGAGTGGACAGTTGTGTCACGTCCACATCAGCAGTGAGGTTGTTCCACCACACCACCGCTGCGATGGAGAAGGCACGTTGGTGGGTGCTGGAGCGGGCCATTGGGACTTCCAGGAGGGAGGCGTTGCTCAGCACCGTTCTCGTGCTGCGCTCAGACCTTCTCCAGGTAGCCCTCAGGTCCGTCAGGTGGGGCACTAGGCCCACTTATGCCTTGTGTAGCACCGTCAGGGCAGCGACGCGGCGACGGTGCTCCAGGCTGTTCAGCTGGTTCGTGGCTGCTCTTGTCCGTCCCTCGTGTGGTTGTTGTTGTTGTTGTTGTTGTTGTTGTTGTCGATGTTGTTGTCGCTGTGCCTCCCACTGGCTCGGTCGGTGGTGCTGGGTGCCGTTGATGAGGCGTTCAGCCCTCCTCTGCACCTTGTCTAGCAGGTTGAGGTGGCAGCGGGCGCTGGCCATCCAGGTGAGCGGTGCATACTCCATCACTGGACGGACTTGTGCCTTATAGAGGGTGTTCAGGCCCTCAGCATCGAGGAGGTTCTTCATGCGGCGCAGGAGGCTCACTTTCTGGGAGGCTTTGTGCGCCACCCTTTCAAGGTGACGGTCGAACCGCAGCTGGGAGTCCACCTCCACGCCCAGGATGTCGACGCTGGCCTGCAGAGGGATGGTGTCGTTCCCGAATCTCAGTCTGCCGTGGAGTTGCCTCGCGTCCTCCCGAGAACGTGATATTACCATGGCCTGGGTTTTGTCAGGGGCAAACCTGACTTGCCACCTCTTTCCCCAGGCCATTATGTCTGCCAACTGTCTGTTGACGGACTCTATCACGTCCTGGGCTTCCTCCCTCTTGTATGTTCTGGAGAGGGTGCAGTCGTCGGCGTAGGCGCTTGCTGCCGGGATGGTTTGCAGGAGGTCGTTAAAGTATATGTTCCACAGAATAGGTCCAAGGACGGACCCCTGTGGAACGGAGGCCTCCACCGGGAAGCTGGTCGAGGTGCTTCCGTTGACTGCTACGCGGAGGCTCCTGCCTAACAGGTAGTTTGAGAGCAGGCACAGCAGGTCCCCCGTGATGCCTAGTTGCTCTAGCTTCGCCGTCAGACCGCCGTGCCAAACGGAGTCGAACGCGCCAGCTATATCCAGAGCAATCACGAATGAGGGGTGGCCGTCATCAAGGGCGTCATGCCAGGACTTTGAAAGGAGAAGGAGGAGGTCTGAGGTAGAGCGGCCCTTCCGAAAACCAAACTGCTTCGGTGATTGCAGGTGGTTTTCCTCGAGGAAGGATGTCAATTGCTCCCCGATGATCCTCTCAAATATCTTGCTGATGATTGGGAGGAGTGATATTGGCCTGTAATTGCCTGGCTCGGACCTGGATTTTTTCTTGTGTACGGGTGTGACTCTGGCCTCCTTCCACTGTGCAGGCCACACCCCGCTCTGCAGGCATCGCCGGAAGATCTGGGCGAGGGGGCTGGTGAGCTCATCGGAGCATCGCCGCAGTAAGTATGGACTCACGCTGTCAGGGCCTGGCGCCTTCCTGGTGTTGACGCCCCTCAGATGTCTCCTGACAGCGTCCTCAGAGATTAGCACACTCTCTAGTCTTGAGGCGATGAGTTGGGGGAGGGTGGGCGGCTGCCTGTCTGGTTCCTGGGTTGTCATCTTTTAACTGAAGTGGCAGGCCAGCAGGTCAGCCTTTTCCCGGCTGGTGATGGCCAGGTCTCTCTCTCTCTCTCTCTCTCTCTCTCTCTCTCTCTCTCTCTCTCTCTCTCTCTCTCTCTCTCTCTCTCTCCAGACAAACTCTTTAATCCGTTTAGCCATTAAATAATTACATACAATCATTACTTAACAAGCGGAGGGGAGCTGTCACCCCTATCATGTATTTTCAAGTAATTATGGCAAGCTCTTTCACCGATAATTAATTAACAGTAATAACCACCTAACAATCAGAGCTGTTAGCATTGATAATTAATTAAAGGGAACCGCGTGTTTATTGCTTAATGGGCCTATGAAGGTTTACATCCTTAGGTTAATTTGTATCGTGTGTGTGTCGGGGGTAAGGTGGGATGGGCTTCCCCTCCCCCCTAATTAACCGTAAGGATGGGTTCACCTGACTATCGTGCCGGTCTTATAATCAACTACCAACAGACTCTTTCAGTGTACGGAATTAATACATTGCTGTTTAACTTACTGCTTGTGTGATTGTGTATTCTGACATTCGCACAGATAACTTCCGACGGATTTCTCCAGCACACCTGTGCGCCCTGCCTCTTCGTACAGGCTCCAGCCAGATCCTTCCGTGTAGTGAATCAATACATTTCATCTTTAATCCTCGCTGCGTTACATGTGATTCTGCAGCTTTCTATAACAACCTCCTCTTCCGCGTTTCTGCAGCATTCTTTAGTAAATCTTGATAGATTTATATTTCCATAATAACCACGTACCACATGACTCTCCATCATAGCATGTCAAATAAATCTTATTCTCTAATTTGTTAAGGAATCGGAGTGCACCACTTATGACATTCTTTATCAGGTAAACAGATTTTTCTGTTGTAGTTAGTTAGGCCGGGCCAGCATTAAGAAGATTTCTACAGGAGGTAGAAATGAATGTGAAGATATGATGTTGCATGTTGGAAGCAAATAGTACTTATGTTCATTACCGTAATACTGAGATTAGCGAAGGCATCGTTAATGTTAACCACTTACTTCTCATCTACTTTGTTATTTCATTACCTGGACACTGTAGTTTGTTGAAGTATTTTAAGGATATTTAATATATGCAAAATCTTGCCTTCTATCTGATCGCCAGTATGGGTTCCGCAAGGGGCGTTCTGCTGGTGATCTCTTTGCCTTCCTAACTGACTCTTGGTCATCCTCTCTTAGCCGTTTCAGTGAAACTTTTGCTATTGCGCTGGACATATCAAAAGCTTTTGATAGGGTCTGGCACAAATCTTTGCTTTCCAAACTACCCTCCTACGGTTTATATCCTTCTCTATGTACCTTTATTTCCAGTTTCCTTTCTGACCGTTCTATTTCTGCTGTGGTGGACGGTCACTGTTCTTCCCACAAACCTATCAACAGTGGTGTCCCACAGGGTTCTGTCCTATCTCCCACTCTCTTTATGTTGTTCATTGACGATCTTCTTTCCAAAACGAACTGTTTTATCCATTCTTACGCCGATGACTCCACTCTGCATTACTCAACTTCTTTCAATAGAAGACCCACCCTACAGGAACTTAATGATTCAAGGCTGGAGGCAACAGAACGCTTAGCCTCAGACCTTACTATTCTTTCCGATTGGGGCAAGAGGAACCTGGTGTCCTTCAACGCCTCAAAAACACAGTTTCTCCACCTATCCACTTGACACAATCTTCCAAACAACTATCCCCTATTCTTTGTCAACACCCAGCTATCACCTTCTTCAACACTAAACATCCTCGGTCTATCCTTAACTCAAAATCTCAACTGGAAACTTCATATCTCATCTCTTACTAAATTAGCTTCCTCTAGGATGGGCGTTCTGTACCGTCTCCGCCAGTTCTTCTCCCCCGCACAGATGCTATCCATTTACAGTAGCCTTGTCCGCCCTCGTATGGAGTATGCATCTCATGTGTGTGTGTTTGGGGGGGGGGGGGGGTCCACTCACACAGCTCTCCTTGACAGAGTGGAGTCAAAGGCTCTTCGTCTCATCAGCTCTCCTCCTCATACCTTCTTCTACCTCTCAAATTCCGCCTTCATGTTGCCTCTCTTTCTATCTTCTATCGATATTTTCATGCTGACTTCTCTTCTGATCTTGCTAACTGCATGCCTACCCCCCTCCCGCGGCCTCGCTGCACACGACTTTCTACTCATGCTCATCCCTATACTGTCCCAACCCCTTATGCAAGAGTTAACCAGCATCTTCACTCTTTCATCCCTCACGCTGGTAAACTCTGGAACAATCATCCTTCATCTGTATTTCCTCCTGCCTACGACTTGAACTCTTTCAAGAAGAGGGTATCAGGACACTTCTCCTCCCGAAATTGACCTCTCTTTTTGGACACTCCTTTGACCTCTATTCAGGAGCAGTGAGTAGCGTTTTTTTTTATATTTTTTTTACACCCTTGAATTGTCTCCTTAGCTGTAAAAAAAAAAAAATTCTTCTAGCAGATATAATGTAACTTTTAGATGGCAATTCAATCGATTGGTAGTTGAGACCACTAAGATCCACCATGTCTGTTAGTTCAATCGCTGAACAGTGGTGTTAATTACCGTCATTGTAATACTAACAACTTTTCTGATGTTACTTAATTTTGTCGAAGGTAACAGATAAACACTTAATTTCACTTTACCAATAGTTAGTTAAGGGCCACCAGTATATACCTCACCTGTTACCTCATTTCCTGTACATTGTGGTCATCTAAGACCATTAAATAACTAACCACTTACCTACTTTTCTTCAGTCTCTTTTAGCAAATAGAAAATAAAATGCGGAAATAGTCCCCTTTAGGTAGACAAGATCATTACTAATAATTCCCTCGCTTGTTAGTCATTTCCTGGCGGAGAGTGGCGGGTGTACTGTGCATTAACTTCCTGCCGTCATTTTCCCCTCCAGGAGACACCTCAGCCGCGATGCAACACTCCACCAACACCTCCTCCTCCTCCCACCGAGCTGTCCATGCCTCCGTCGCCACCATCATTCACCTTCTGAGTCTGTCCTTAGTGCTGTGAGTGCGCTGCAAGGTGTGGCTCGGCGTGTGATGGTGTGGGTAACGTTGCGGGGGTGTGGGTGTGGCTGAGGGTGGGTAGGCAATGTTGTGGCTGTGTGGGTGTAGCTCAGGGTGTGTGGATAATATGGCTGTGCGGGTATGGCTGAGGGTGTGTGGTTAATAATGTAGCGGCTTTGTGGATGTGGCTAAGGGTGTGTGGGGAATGTTGCTGGTGTGTGGGTGTGGCTGAGAATGTGTGGGAAATGTTGCTGATGTGTTGGTGTGGCTGAGGGTGTGTGGGTAATGTTTTGAATGTGTGGCTGAGGGTGTGTGGGTAATGTTGCGGCTGTGTGGGTGGTTGTTGTTTTTTTACGTCGTGGCCTATAACGCTGGTAGGCTTTCTTGGTTGAGCTTGGTGGTCGGCCCAAGTCCGTCATCGCGTAGGCAAGTGTTTTATGGTCTCACCCAAGGTAAAGGGAGGCAAGCCAGGTATTCTCACGTGGGGGGCGCTGGACCAAAATTGTTGTGGACTGCGCAGGCAGACCGTGACGTCACAGGCTAGACGTGGAAGAGGTCTGATTGCTGCGTGGACTTCAGTCTTGACCCAACCACCGGCGAGAGGAGGTTTATCTGAGCGGTCCGTTTTCTGTGACATGGGAAACTCTTGTAGAGTATGCCTTCGTGTTGCATTGTTCGTGGGTACAGATCCCTGCATCCCAAAGGGACCACACTGCTTTTTCGGTCTCCCAAAAGATGAAGTTACAAATTCAGTTTAGTACTGTGTGTAATTTCATTAGGCATATACTGTACATAAATAAATCATAAGTCTGTAGGCTCATTAGATAGTACAATGGAAGCTGCCAAGTTGTAGAGGGAAGGAACTCAATGAGCTTAGCTGCACTGGGCACCATGGTTTATACCCAAGGCTTATCATAGGTGAACAAATACTTTAAAGAGGAATGGGAACCCTGGATTAAATGTGAACGCACTTGCCCTATAGCCATTATTATTATTATTATATGAGTGAATTGCCCTAACACTCCAGGGAAAATTAATGCAGAGGGCACTAAAACAGTACTGAAAGACAGTGCATTCCAGGATCAGAACCTACTTAGACGTGCAACGGACTACATTACATTAAGATACCTTTAAATTCTCACACACACTCTCTTTTTCTCTATCTATCGCTTGCTCTCGTACACTTGGAGAAAGAAAATAAGGAGAAGGCATGATGTCACAGAAGTGAAGCAGTCTTGGCCTTGGCTTAACTCCTCCCACCCCTACACCCCATGCTTCACCTCACACGCTGAGGGCCACTCCATGTATTCTTCCTTCAAGCTCGTATAGCCCGTGACGTCACTTAGATGCGCAGAGAGTGGTGGGGTAGGGGGGATCGAGACTACCTGCTGTTCCTTCTACCACGGTTTCACCATCTATTCTTGGCTCATACTGCCCCCCGGAGCTCATTCTTGATTTCACTTGGACCGTTCATCTAGAGTCCGGGATGATAGGTGGTCTGCAGGACAGCATGTGGGTAATCTTAGGCCACTCGGCGGTGACTGAAAAATCCCAGGTGTTAGCGGTGGATTCAAACCCGCATCATCCAGAACGCGGCGAGCGCGGGACCGGCACGCTAACCACTCCGCCACTCAGAGAGTGGTTATATTTAACCCCTAAAGGGCCGGAGGCGGCTATAGCCGCTTTTCCACGGAAGGGCCGGGGGCGGTTATAACCCGCTTTTTTTTCGCTAAATTTGTTTTTTTAATGACTTTCGACGATTTTCGTTCGCAACTGCCAGAGGCTATGTTTTGAGCTATCTTTTACTGCTTCAGAATCTTCTCCGCTCTCACGCGTATCCTGGCACACTGACACGGTCCTGATTCCTGCCACCTTCCCGCAGCCAAGCAACACGAGAATGAGAATGAAGAGTGCTACAATGACTCCCCCCCACCCAGACGACTGTGTTACATAGAGAAAGCTTAGTATTGACTATATATAAGACTTGTGTGTGTGTGTGTGTGTGTGTGTGTGTGTAATTCACCACGGCCTGATCACGAGTTGGACTAGCGATTGCCAGCAAGTACCTTCACAATTTGTGCAAGGCTCTTTAGTCGATCTTTGGGTACACATAACACAATCAATCCCCATTACTCAAGGGGGGAGGGGGGGGGGTAGTAACCGCTCCTACTCAGCGGGAAAAACCCGGCCTGAGCGGGGTTCAAATCGCTGCCGCCCACGCCGCGAAGCTCAGCACTTTACCGACTGAGCTATGTGTGTGTGTGTGTGTGTGTGTGTGTGTGTGTGTGTGTGTGTGTGTGTGTGTGTGCAAGTGTTTGAGTGTGGATATGGTGTTGCAAGTGTGACTGTTTAGGTAAACTTGTGGTATGGCTGTGGCTGTGAGTGCATGGGTGAGGGTGACGGTGTTGCTGTAACTGCGTAGAAATAACTATGGATGCGGGTAGGTGAGCGTGTGTTTGCGTGGGATAATGTAGTAATAGGTTCGAGTGTGGCATCTGGGAGCTGGTTGTGGGTGGGCCGGTGGCCATGGGTGTGCTTAACATCTTAACACGTCTACCTGTGATAGTTGCATATGTGAACGTAAGTGTGTGTGTGTGTGTGTGTGTGTGTGTGTGTGTGTGTGTGTGTGTGTGTGTGTGTGTGTGTGTGTGATGATCATTATTAATGATTTTTTTTTTTTTTTACGCCCAAGCCTGTAGCGCCGGTAGGCTTTCTTGAGGGGACAGGTGATCGGCCCAAGCCCGTTCTGACTCAGGCACGTGTTTATAGTGGCGCCATCTATTCTTGGCTCATGCTGCCCCCCTAAGCTCATTCTTGATTTCCCTAGGACAGTTCCTCTAGAGTCCGGGTTGATGGGTGGTCTTCCGGACCGCATGTGGGTAGTCTTGGGCCACTCGGCGTTGACTGAAAAAATCCCAGGTGTTAGCGGCGGATTCGAACCCACGCGGCGGAACGCGAGACCGCCACGCCAACCACTCAACCACCGCCTCCCCATGTGTGCGTGTGTCTGTGTGTGTGTGTGTTTTGTCAATGTGTGTGTGTGTGTGTGTGTGTGTGTGTGTCATAACCTTATTTTTATTATTTCGTTCCTCCGTGTTTGTAACTTCTTAATTTTTATTGGCCTTGTTTATCTAACCATAGACTTCACAACTAGTTGACGGGAAATCTCTTCAGTCTTGGCGCGCTGGCTTCGCGTAAGGGGCCGATTGTTATGGCGACTTTCACTGCGACAACTCAAACACACTCTGCGTTCTTACTCCGAATTTAAGTGGAAACAGGACGAAATCTTCAAGTTTTAGTGCATACAAGCAGGCAGGAGTCTCTAAGTGATTTGGGAGGATTCAAGGTAACTTATATAAAATAGCACCATGCGTGCACTTTGAAAACGTTGTGTAAAAAAAAATTGCGTAACTTTAGGTTGAAATCTTTACGTAAAAAAATGAATGATAACTGTGGATAGTAAGTTACGTATTACGTATTAGGAAACAAGAAATGTACGTTTAGTTAGTGCCTGCTCAGTTCCGCCTAACTCGCCTTAGGCACGCAGTCAGCTGGGCACCCCTCTGTAAATTATCGCTGTCCTGCCTCTGTTTACTCTCAAGTAAAGGACCCTACAGTTATTCATCGTCTCTGTACCCTTCCCCACAACTGGACGAGCGTGCAGAACTTCATGGTGAGCAACAGGTTGGCCCAGCGCCTGCATTGCTGAAGCTCGTCGGGTTCTTCCCGGGGACGTGCAGGCCGACCTGGACCGGGCAGGCAGAGGAGAAGGAGGACGACGAGGTGATCTTGGCCCAGCTTGCCAGGGAGCTGGCCGACGACCAGCCGGACCCGCCGACGGACGGTGCTCTCGCCGCGGTCGGTCACCTTCGCCAGCTACCTGGCCGGAAGGTCAGGCCAACTCCTCTGTGGCCGAGTGCTGCAAGCAGGAGCTTGCCCAGCAGGAGGAGATGAAGATTACCGGAGCTCGAGAGGGGCGACCCGCCCTCTGTGATGTTCGACGCCCTGGTCGAGCTGGTCAACAGGGGAGAGCTGGAGACGGGCCGAGGGCCAGCGGCCATCTCTCTCAATGGCCCACATGGCGTCCTTCGGGATGTCGCTGGACTCCCTGATGTGCAGGAGGACAAGAAGGAGCGCAGGTTGAGGTTCCTCTCCTTGCCATGCGCCACAGGACAGGTTCAGGCACCTCCTGGTGCAGGGACACCATCTTGCCGCACATCAGCAGGTCCCTCTTCAACTGTTTCGTGCTAATTTCTCCAGGACGTGACCAGAAGCGAGGAAGAACAAGGCCTTGAGGCAGCAGCCAGGAAGGGAGCAAGGAGGCAGGAAGGAGACGGCGAGGAACAGGGACGTGTAAGTCCAGGAAACTGACCGAGGCCCACAAGTCATAGGCCAAAAGGCTAAGTGATTGTTCAGGCCAGATAGCCGGCATCGAATTCAGCAAAATAAGTTGTGATTGTATATAGAAAATATTTTTGTTTTGTTGAGTAAAATTAAGATGTTCTGCATGCTTTCCTCAAGTATTAAGTTTCTAAAAATTAAGTGATTTATTAGATGTTAAAACTTACGTAAAAAATTGCACTAAATAAAAAAAAATAAGTAGCTATTTCGGGCAAAACTTATAAGATATACTAAATATTGCTATTGATTCTGAAAATATAAGTGATTATCTCTGCATTTGGTGATGTTTGTGCATCATCTGAGGATTTTATAATTTTAAGTTTATTATACTTATATAAAAACAATTAATCAGGATTTTATTAGGGAACGACTTTGAATTTTTGATACCGCTGCTCATGGAGACTCATATATGCCTTAGGGGAGCCTGTTTTAGTTTCAGGCTCAGCTGCTTTTTTGAAAATATTTAAATTTTAAATTTTTGAAAATCGGCCCCCTGCGAATCGGCCCCGCGCCCCGTTTCCCGTCAAGAGATTGTGAAGTCTATGATCTAACACATACCGAAGAAAATCCCTACTCGCGAATAATATACAACTTTCTCTTCATCACAAACTATCCATCTCTTTCTTTATTAAACAACAATATTTTGCGTGCAAGCAGAATTTCATTACACTTGCTTATCTAACATGAACATTTAGATATATATTTTTTCAAGATAAATCTGTATACTCGTATTTTCAAGTTAACCAACAATTCTAACTAACAATCAAATAGCATCGCTCTGATCCATCAGGTACATTTCACATTATTGATTGTTATAATCCTTGTCTTTGCAGTATAACAAGTTTTCCTCTTACCCAACCCTCCCTTGCCTCTTTTTTCTAACTTAATCAAGAATTTTACTCACAATCAAGCTAGAACATTTTTCATTCCTTACATAAAATGCCTTACATTTACAAACCATATTTTTTTCTACAATCCTTCCCTCACCTGACGTACCCCACCTGTGCTCCTGCGGAAACAGCCGTGTCCATGGTCACCTTGGCGGCAGGTAAGGGGAGTGTGAAGCCGTGACCGCCCCACAGTGCAGCTCCGTCACCCTCACCTGTCACTGGAGGGCCAGCCCACTAGTCTTCAACGTCACGACCTGACTGACAGGTGTTTATAAAGTATATTATTTTTTGTGTCTACATTTTCTGAGTTGGAGGTGGTTTCGCATTTGTAGTTTGGGTATATCTGGCGTGTTCTTTGTTTTCCTTATTTCTTTAGTAACTCAATGAATTTTAACATTTTTCTTCTTTATCTCCTTTTATTGATTTTTTTTTTACAACAAAGGAGACGGCTCAAGGGCAACAAAAAGAGTGTAGAAAAAAAAGCCCGCTTCTCACCGCTCCCACAACAGACAAAAGTAAAGACTGGCCAAAAGAGAGGTCAATTTCGGGTGGAGAGGTGTCTTGATACACTCTTCTTGAAAGAGGTCAAGTCATCGGTAGAATGAAATGCAGAAGAAGGAAGGCTGTTCCAGAGTTTACCAGTGTAAGGGATGAAAGAGTGAAGATGCTGGTTAACTCTTGCATAAAGGGTTTGGACAGTATAGGGATGAGCTAGAGTGGACAGTCGAGTGCAGCGGGGCCGCGGAAGAGGGGGAGGCATGCAGTTAGCAAGTTCAGAAGAGCAGTCAGCGTGAAAATATGGATAGAAAATAGAGAGGCAACATGGCGGTGGTCTTTAAGAGGTTGAAGACTAGCAGTAAGAGGAGGAGAGCTGATGAGACGAAGAGCCTTATGTAGGTTAGCGGATAGCTAGGCTTGGCAACATCGCCTCGGGGCATCACGTGACATGTTCCTCTTTGAACTTAGTAACTAAGCAGCTAGCCTAGGGGGTACACGCCGCTCGCTCGTTCCCGTGTCTACCACTGTACTTTCACCAATAGACTGATAAAGGACCTCAGGGTGTTTTCGTTCCCATCCTTCAGTACGAGAAGCCAGCATCGGCAGGGACATAGATGGCGCAGTGAGACTTATAGTGAAAACAGTGTGTGACAAGAAGCCGGCTCAACGGACGCGGACGCCCCTGGCCAAGGATTACTCATTTTGCGTCGCCTTTGGATACTACAGGTACTTCCGAGCTGTTTAGTGTGCGTTCCCGTGTGCTGTGTGTGACCCTGGTGCAGTGTGTGGTGACGTGTGTGGCCTTTGTGCGTGTAGCAGTGCATCGCCCTTACGCTGCATGTACATAAGGGTGGGAATCTCGTCTCCCTAGCCACCACGGAGCGGCGCAACACGTCCTCTCCCTATGACTGTCCGCTGGGCACTGCTTGCCGCGGGCCCCGCCGGCCAGCCGTGACACACCCACGCCACCGCCACACACACACACACACACACACAACGCCGGGCTGGCCAGCCCCTGCCCCCCCCACTACAGCTCTAAGCACGCACACTGCCGTCGCGTCGCAACTTGGCACTAGATCTACGCCCTACAGACTGCGAGGAGTTGATCCGGTCTGGAAAGGCTTGATCTATGCCACCACCTGTTCTTCGCAGCCACACACAAGCTCAAGAACAGCAACAGACATCTGCAGCCATGTCTTCACCGCCGTCAGACCTGATGGCTTTGTTGCAGCACATGGAGACCAGAGATCAACAGAGGCGCCAGGAGGAGCAGTTTCAACGCAGGGAGGAAGCAGCCGCCAGACAGCAGGAGCTCACAGCTATCATTGCAGCTCTAACGCAGCGATCAGGCGGACAGGCCTCTCCCGACAGCAGTCGCCCCACGTCGGAAGGAGCGCCGCAGCAGCCCTCGCTGCCTCCTCGCCCCGCGCACACCCAGATCAAGGCTACAATCTCACCGCCCCCTCCTCTACAACCTGACGCAACATACCAGGCTTTTCGGGAATGGCGCCGACGGTGGCAAGATTACGCCGTTATGACTGATCTGGCTACGTTATCTCTGGGTAAACGCCACATACAACTACGGACTTGCCTCAGTCCAGAAGTGCTCCATACACTCCACTATCGCCTTCAAGTTCCCCAGGACGACACCGCAGCAATAGACGACGTCCTCAACACACTCGACACACACTTCAAGGCCCAAACCAACGAGGCGTTACGAAGACGTGAGTTGTTCAGCTGCCGTCAAGGTGCCGGGGAGCGCTTCAACGAGTTTTTCGTCCGTGTCAAGAACCTCGCGGAGGCAGTGGACGTATGCAAGGGAGGTGATAAAGACTGTGAGGAAACACAGATCAAGCAGGTGATATTGATGGGCGTCACCGACCAAGAGTTAATACAAGAACTCATCGGTATCATCCCCACGCAGTCACTCGATCAGGTGGTGCAACACTGTTACGCATACGAGGCTGCTAAACACACTGCTACCGCCATCACCTCCAAACCCAAGTCTGCTTGTGCTGTGTCTCAGTACAAGAAGAACAAGACAGCCACACAGCGCTCGCAAAGGTCAGCAACACCTACTACAAGCGCCTGCAACAGCTGCGATCGTTCACATGACAAGGGATCTTGCCGTGCCGCCAATGTCACATGTGGCAACTGTGGCAAAAAGGGACACTTCCCACGAACTCAGCGTTGCCCGCACGTAACGCCACATGCAGCAATTGCGGTAAATCAGGTCATTATGGCCGCTACTGCCGTTCAACCAAAGCTACTGGAAAGGGAGGAGAAGCGAGTCCCAGTGAGTCAGCTGCCCGGGACTCTAAGGGTAGTGGAGCGCGGCGCGTCACTTCCACCACCCGAGCCCCGTCTGAGACGTCCCCACCCGTAGTTGTCAGCGTCACTCATGACAAGGGGACGAGGGATCTCCGCATGTTACCCGATACAGGCGCCGACACGACAATCATCGGCCTGGATCATCTGCGTAGCATCGGCCTGACACACAACAACCTCCAGCCGCCTCCTCAGACGCCGACATACGGTGCTGATGGTTCCCTCATGCAGCCAGCGATTGGTTCGGTGCAAGTGCAGCTGCAGGTCAAGGACATCAGCACACAGGAGTGGATCGACGTACATCCTGGCACTCCTGTCCCCCTTCTGTCATATAGGGCGTGCAGAGAACTTTCGCTCATCCCCGAGCGCTTTCCCCACCCTATTGCACAGGTGACCCATGCACGTGTTCAGAGCGACCGTGGCGACCAAGGCACGACAAGCGACGGGAAAACTGAGACGCCGATCGCAACAGCTGGCAGTGACGTCACATCCACTGCCAAGGTCACGTCCACTCCACACTCAGCCCCGCCCACAACGCTCCAACACCTCAGCACCCCTCACCGCCTTTCACCAGCAACACGACTCCTACAGAGGCCAGAACGTACTTCCTGAAGGAGTATGCTGACGTGCTGGTGCGGAAACAGGATCTGCAGGCGACGCCGCTCAGGCCTATGACAGGGCCGCCTATGCGGATTCACCTGCGGGAGGATGCCCAACCGTTCGCCATCCACACCCCGCGGCAGATCCCGCTGGCATACCAAGATGCCGTGAGGCAGGAGCTGAGCGACATGGAGGCCCAGGGAATCATCGCACCCGCTGCTGACGAACCGTCGCCCTGGTGCCACCACTGGTGGCCGTACCAAAGCCACACGGCGGCGTACGCATCACCACCGACCTATCGAAGTTGAACAAGTACGTGTCTCGCCCGCCCATCCCTCTCCCACACCTTTCGCTGCGATTCGGAGTGTCAAGCCTGGCGCCAAGTTCTTCACAACCGTCGACGCGCTGCACGGCTACTGGCAGTTGGAGTTGGCGGAAGCAGACCAGCACCTTACAACTTTCATTACACCTTACGGTCGCTACAAGTACTTACGCGGCCCCATGGGTTTTGCAGCGACTGGCGACGCCTTCTGTCGCAGAGGGGATGAAGCACTCCAGGGCATCAGCAACTGCGTCAAGGTCGTGGACGACGTCCTCCTCTACGACGAGGACCTTCTGCCGCACCTCCAACGTGTTGACAAAGTTCTCGCCCGGTGTCGTGTCAACGGCATCACCCTCAACGCAGAAAAGTTCTCCCTCGCCAATCCTGCCGTCCAGTTCTGCGGATTCGTGCTCTCGGCTGATGGGATCGCCGCAGACCCCGAGAAGGTGCGGGCGATTACGGACTTTGCCACACCGGCCAACATCACCGATCTACGGTCGTTCATGGGCCTGGCGAACCAACTGGCGGAATTCTCCCCCGACATCGCAGCCGCAGCCCAGCCACTCCGCCCCCTCATGAGCCCACGCCGGTCGTTCACATGGACGATCGACCACGACACAGCTTTCCAACGTGTCAAGACGGCACTGGCCAGTCCACCAGTCCTGGCGATGTTCAACATGCAGTTGCCCACCATTCTCCAGACCGACGCCTCCAGACTCAACGGCCTTGGATACGCCCTCCTTCAGGATCACGGAGGAGGCCACCTGCGGCTTGTCCAGTGCGGTTCCCGTTTTTTGACAGACGCCGAGACCCGCTACGCAACCATCGAGCTGGAGATGCTTGCTACAGTATGGGCGACGCACAAGTGTGGGTATTACCTCAAGGGACTGCAAATGTTTGACCACGTGACCGACCACCGCCCGCTCATACCCATTCTCAACAACTACACCTTGGACGCAGTTGAGAACCCCAGACTACAGCGTCTCAAGGAAAAGCTGTCTCCATTCATCTTTACCGCTCGATGGCGTGCCGGCAAGCAGCTCTGCATCCGGATGCACTCTCCGCCACCCGTCAGTCACCCCACAGATGAAGACGACATGCTCACCGACTGCTCTGTGCAGGCTGCCGTCGCAGTGCGGGCCGTACGTTCCCTCGCCGAGACCGACGCATCGCCCACGACCACAGACACCCAGCTGGAGGACCTCCAGAGAGCAGCACACAACGACGAGACCTACGTCAAGCTGCTGGAGTGTGTGCGCCATGGATTCCCAAGCCACCGATACGACCTCCACAACACCATCCTCGACTACTGGAAGATCCGCGATGAGCTGTACTGCGACGGCGACCTCGTACTCTACGGCCCACGCGTCGTTGTCCCTGCAGCGTTACGCAAGTCAGTACTGCGACGCCTGCATGACAGTCACCGCGGAGCCGAGGCCACCAAGCGCCGCGCGAAGCAGACGGTGTTCTGGCCGGGCATAAACGCCGATATCACTAACGTCGTGCGCTCCTGTGATGCCTGCCAGACCCTGCTTCCAAGCCAGCAGCGAGAGGAATATCGGAACGACGACCACCCGACACGACCCTTCGAGTCAGTATCGGCAGACTACTTCTCCGTGGCGGGAAATCCTTCCTCGTCATCGTCGACCGTCTGTCGGGGTGGCCGGCTGTCTTCCCGTGTGGCACCGACACGACTGCCGCTGCCACTATCAACCACTTCAGCCGCTACTTCGGTGACAAAGGTGCGCCCGTCCGCATACGCACTGACGGAGGGCCCCAGTTCACTTCGAAGGAGTTCCACGACTTCCTGCGGCGCTGGAACGTCCGGCACATCGTCACCTCCCCACATCATCCACAGTCCAACGGACACGCCGAAGCAGCCGTCAAGTCCGTAAAACACCTTATCCTCAAGGTTGCTCCTGCCGGGAACATCAACTGCGAGGACTTTCACCGCGGACTGCTGGAGGTGAGGAACACGCCAGACCACACAGGACGTTCCCCAGCACAGATACTCTACGGCCACCCTCTCCGCACTTGCGTCCCTGCCCACCCTGTGTCGTTCCAATCGGAGTGGCAGCCTGACGCGGAGGAGTGTGATCGCCGTGCCAACCAACGGGACCAAGACACACGTTCCCGTTACAACAGTCGAGCCCGGCAGCTGCCTGTACTCCCAGCCAACCAGCGAGTCCGCATCCAGGATCCTGTCACTAAGCGCTGGTACCAGACAGGCACGGTGGTGGCACAGCCGAGGCCACGACAATACGACGTCCGCCTCCCCAACGGCCGCACCCTCAGGCGCAACAGGGTTCACCTACGCCCTGTGCCAGCCATCAACGGGGATCAAGCCGCCACCACTGTTGCAGACGAGGCCGTCATCCAGGACCCCCCTGCCCCTCGACGTTCCGAGCGCCTTCGCCAACGCCAGAGGACCCCGCCGCATTGAACCTCAAGACTTCGCTATGAGCTTCAAGGGGGGAGGGAGGTGTAGGTTAGCGGATAGCTAGGCTTGGCAACATCGCCTCGGGGCATCACGTGACATGTTCCTCTTTGAACTTAGTAACTAAGCAGCTAGCCTAGGAGGTACACGCCGCTCGCTCGTTCCCGTGTCTACCACTGTACTTTCACCAATAGACTGATAAAGGACCTCAGGGTGTTTTCGTTCCCATCCTTCAGTACGAGAAGCCAGCATCGGCAGGGACATAGAATACTCACTAAACGTTCAGGCTGACGAGGTTTTCATCATGGAGGGGCTGCCTTTTTTTGCTTTGTTTCGTGATGTACTTTGGTTCGTTTCCTGAATTGCTGTTTTATATATCTGGCAAAGTATTTTTCCAAACCTTTTCTTTTTCTTTTACTTGGACAAGTCAAGTAGTGGTATTTTTTTTATTTTCCCCTCCAGGTAAGGGCTTGGGGTTGGCCACTAACCAGGAGACAAGGACACAGGCAAAAATGTGAACCTCAAATCGTTTCTTTTTACTTTTGTTTTCTTTTTTTTTCTTTTTTTTTTATCCAGTCACATCTCCTGTATTCGACAATGTTTGGTCATTGATATATTTTTTTTCTGGTTCTATTTCATTTTTTGTATTTATTTCCTAACTGATTATTATTTTTTTTTTTTTAGTTTTGTTTCTTTTATTTTCTCTTCAATGTCATATTTCAACTTTCCACCTAATTAGCTTCTTGAATTTGTCCATCTGTTCTTCTATTTTGCATTATGTTCTATTTTGTTAATATATATTTTTTCCATTCTTTTTTATCTTAGTTTCCTACTTCTTGAAATTCACCAGTTTTCTTCTCTTCTTACCTTTCCACTTTGTTTTTTTCTAATTCCATGTTCCTTTACTCCTCTGTTGTTTGTTATTTATTTATTTATTTATTTCCTTATTTTTGTTGTTGTTGTTCTTTTTAAAAAAAAAATTTCTTCAAGTTCGTTCCCAGTTTTCTTCTTAACTGTCCACTTCGTTGGTTTTCTAATTTCATGTTCCTTCAGTCTTCTATTTCGTGTTTGCATTTTCCAATCTCTTTCGACATTTACTTCTAAGTGTTTTCGTTTTCTCTTTTCCTTCCATTTTTTTTCTTTTCTTTCCACTTTGTCACCCTTCTAACTTTATGATCCTATAGTGTATAATTTCGTATTGTTTCATTTTCATTGTCGTTTTCTTGTCTCTATCTTATTTTTTTTTACTTCATTTGATTTCCACATTGTTCACTTTCTATTTTTATATTTTGCTACATTTCTTATTTTGTATTATTTTCTTCCTTCCTGCATTAACTCCATGTTTGTGTGTGTGGGAGGATGGTTCTTATATTTCATTGTATGTCATCTGCGTTCCCATTTGTCATTTTCTTTCTCTCTCTCTCTTTGTCTCTCTCTCTCTCTCTCTCTCTCTCTCTCTCTCTCTCTCTCTCTCTCTCTCTCTCTCTCTCTCTCTCTCTCTCTCTCTCTCTCTCTCTCTCTCTCTCTCTCTCTCTCTCTCTCTCTCTCTCTCTCTCTCTCTCTCTCTCTCTCTATATATATATATATATCTTTTTACCTACCTATTGTTTTCGCTTCCCTCTTCACCCTTTCAACATAACATTTCCTTTTCATCCATTTGCTACTTTTTCTCTCCTACTGACTTCCTCCCCTATTCCCTTCTCTCCTATATCTCTCTGCTCAATTCTCCCTCTCTATCTATCTGCCTATCTGTTTGTCTGACTGTCGGTCTGTCTCTGTCTGTCTGTCTGTCTGTCTGTACACTAAAGGACACAGGATGCCATAGCAATACATATACATCTTTATGACTCGAAGGAGTAGTCTTGGCAGTAGTGGTTGCTATTGTTGTGTTAGTTTTCGTTGTTGTTGTTGTAAAAGTGTCCATCCGTCCTCACAACCCTATCATCTTCCCCTTTCATATGCCTTGACTCGTAAAGTAAAATTAAGAAGCAGCACGTAGTAGTAGTAGTAGTAGTAGTAGTAGTAGTAGTGGTAGTAAGAGGAGGAGGAGGAGGAGGAAGAAGAGGAAGAGGGGGAAGAAAATGAAGAGGAAGAGAATGAGAAAGAGGAAGATGATTATGATGATGATGAGGACAAGGGGGACGAGCTAGAAGAAGAGGTAAAGAAAGAGAAAGAAGGGGAAGAGGACGAAGAAGAGAAGAAGGAAGAGGAAGAAGATAAGGACGAGGAGGACGAGCAGGAGGAGGCAGATTAAGAGGACGAGAATGAGTAGGAAAAGTAAGAGGAAGAGGAAAACGACGAGGAGGAGGAGGAGGAGGAGGAGGAGGAGGGTATATACGTCTTCACAAACCTCTAATCTTCGTCCCTGTGCGTCAGAAAGTTAGTAGAGCAACGCGCCGCCGCTCACGCCACTCCACAGAGGCTCCAGGTTGCCTGAGTGTGCCGCGGTCTACTGTATCTCTTGTCGTGTGTCCGTTTGTTGCTTTTAGTGTGTCGGTGTTGTTCGAGGAAAGCTTTTAAAGAATAGTTGATTTTTTTGTGTGTGTTACCGATCTATTTATATATTCTTTGTGTGTGTGTGTGTGTGTGTGTGTGTGTGTGTGTGTGTGTGTGTGTGTGTGTTTTCTTTTCCAGCTTTGGCAGGTACCAACGTAATTATTTGATCCATTAAGTTTAGGTGAGTTTTTTATGAGATTTTATTATTATTATTATTATTATTATTATTATTATTATTATTATTATTATTATTATTATTATTATTATTATTCATTGTTACCACCATCATGAACGCTATCATGGGCATTGCCCAACACTCATCATATTTCTGTATCTCTTTTTTTTTTATTCTGTCTTCAGTCATAATAGTTAACTAGTTATCTTCATTTTTTTTTCTCAATTTTTTCTATCCTATTTTCTCTACTTATACTCTTTATAATCCACCTTCTCCATTTTTCTCTCTTCTCTTCTTCTACCTTCTTCCCTTAAAAAGAAAAAAAAAAGACTTTCTGTAATACTCATTTTCACCTTTTCTTTATCAACCTTATCTACCTTTCTTCTCCTTTATTTCACTTGTCCACCTTTCCTCTACTCACTCGCCTTCCCTCACCTTTTCTCACCTCTGCTCACCCGGATTCATGTTTTTTTTCAGCCTTGTCACCTTGCCTTCAACTTTCGTTATCTTCCTGTATATAGCCTCACTTTTCTTCACCTTTCATCACATTCCTTCCCTTTTCTTCACCTCCCCTCACCTTTTCTGACAGTTCTCACCTTTTCCTTACATTTACCATGAACCATCCCTAACGTCTTTGCGCCTCTCCTCACCTGTCTTCACCTTTACTCAATTTCCTTACCATTCCCGTACCTTTCCCTTCTTTTCCCACCTTTTCTCGCCTTTGCTTACCTTCCTTACCTTTCCTCACCATGTTCTGACCTGTCATTACCTCTGCAAACCTCCGCATACCTCTCCTCACGGTTGCTTCCCTCCCTGTGGCGTTCTTCTTCACTCCACTCTTTTATTTACATCCCATTCTTTTGCTCACCATTCCACACCTTGCCCCACCTTCCCTCCTTACCTGCCTCCCCTCACTCGTAACTCCTCATTGATTACCAGCTCCTCCCTCGTTCCGTCGCCGCCGACCGCACACCAGCTCACTCAGGCGCCTGTCTTCCCGCTGCCTTCCCCGTCTGTATCTGTTATCCTGCAGGCGGTGGGATTTATATTGATTGCACAGTACTTGAGGGTTGCGTCTTGTTTCTTGTGTAGGTGTGGATTGTTTAATTGGTGTGGGGGGGGAAGGAGGGGCAGGAGGATTGTGTGGCGAGGATGGAAATGGGGTGGTGTATGTAGGGGTGTGTGTGGGGGGAATGGGATATGCATATAGGTAGATATATGTGTAGGTATTTTATTTACAGCAGAGGAGTAAGTTCAAGGGCATAAAAAAAGGTAACAAATGTTTTAAAAAAAGCCTGCTACTCACTGCTCCTATAAAGAGTTAGAGGAGTGGCCGAAAGATAGGTCAGTTTCGGGAGGAGAGGTGTCCTGATACCCTCCTCTTGAAATAATTTAAGTCGTAGGCAGGAGGAAATACAGATGAAGGAAGATTGAAGGTGCTGGTTAACTCTTGCGGAAGGAATTTGGACAGTAAAGGGATGAGCATGAGTAGAAAGTCGTGTGTTGCGAGGCCGCGGAAGGGGGGGAGGCATGCAGTTAGCAAATTCAGAAGAGCAGTCACCATGAAAATATCGATAGAAGATAGAAAGAGAGGCAACATGGCGGCAAAATCTAAGAGGTAGAAGACTATCAGTAAGAGGAGGATAGCTGATGAGACGATGAGCCTTAGACTCCACTCTGTCCAAGAGAGCTGCGTGAGTGGAGCCCCCCACACGTGAGATGCATACTTCATACGAGGGCGGACACGGGGAGAATAACTGGCGGAGACGGTACAGAACGCCCAGCCTCGAGGAAGCTGATTTAGTGAGAGAAGAGATATGAAGTTTCCAGTTGAGATCTTGAGTTAAGGATAGACCGAGGATGTTTAGTGTTGAGGAAGGTGATAGCTGGGTGTTGTCAAAGAATAGGGGATAGTTGTTTGGAAGATTGTGTCGAGTGGATAGGTGGAGAAACTGTGTTTTTGAGGCGTTGAAGGACACCAGGTTCTTCTTGCCCCAGTCGGAAATAATAGTGAGGTCTGAGGCTAAGCGTTCTGCCGCCTCCATCCTGGAATCATTTAGTTCCTGTTGGGTGGGTTATCTATTAAAAGAAGTTGAGTAATGCAGAGTAGAGTCATTGGCGTAAGAATGGATTGGACATTTCGTTTTGGAAAGATCATCAGTGAACAACAGAATGAGAGTGGAAGATAGGACAGAACCCTGCGGAACACCATTGTTAATAGGTTTAGGGGAAGAACAGTGACCGACTACCACAGCAGAAATAGAACGGTCAGACAGGAAACTTGAGATAAAGGTACAGAGGGAAGGATATAAACCGTAGGAGGGTAGTCTGGAAAGCAAAGATTTGTGCCAGACCCTATCAAAGGCTTTTGATATGTCCAGCGCGATAGCAAAGGTTTCACCGAAAGGGCTAAGAGAGGATGACCAAGAGTCAGTTAGGAGGGCAAGATCACCAGTAGAACGCCTCTTGCGGAACCCATACTGGCGATCAGATAGAAGGTCAGAAGTGGAAAGGTGCTTTTGAATCTTCCGGTTAAGGATTGATTCAAAAGCTTTAGATAGACATGAAAGCAAAGCTATAGGACGGTAGTTTGAGGGATTGGAGCGGTCACCCTTCTTAGGTACAGGCTGTATGAAGACATACTTCCAGCAGGAAGGAAAGGTAGATGTTGACAGGCAGAGGCGAAAGAGTTTGACCAGGCAGGGTGTCACCACGAAGGCACAGTTTTTAAGGACAATAGGAGGCACTCCATTTGGTCCATAAGCCTTCTGAGAGATGAGGCCAGAGAGGGCATAGAAAACATCATTAGGAGGAATCTTAATTACGCGCATAAAGAAGTCAGAGGGGGGATAAATAAGAGGAATATGCCCAGAATCGTCCAGGGTGGAGTTCTTACAGAAAGTTTGAGCGAAGAGTTCAGCCTTAGAGACAGATGACACGGCAATGCTGCCGTCAGGGTTAAGGAGAGGAGGGAAAGAGGGAGAAGTGAAATTGGAGGCGATATTTTTGGCTAGATGCCAGAAGTTACGGGAAGAATTAGAGAAAGCAAGGTTTTGGCATTTTCTATTAATTAAGGTGTTTTTGGTTAGTCGGAGAATAGATTTGGCACGATTCCGGGCAAAAATGTATAGATTATGGTTAGCGGAAGTTCGAAGGCTCTGGTACTTTTTGTGAGCTGCCTATCTATCTTTGACAGCATGAAAACAAGCGTGATTAAACCAAGTTTTTTTTTTTAGCATGAAGAGTAGAGAAAGTACGTGGAATGTGTGCCTCCATTCGAGAGACAATCACCTCTGTGATGCGCTGGGCACACAAAGAGGGGTCTCTATCCAGGAAGCAATAATCATTCCACGGGAAATCGGAAAAGTACATCCTCAGGTCGTCCCACCGAGCTGAAGCAAAATGCCAGAAGCATCGCCTCTTCGGTGGCTCCAGAGGGTGTACAGGAGCAATAGGACAGGATACAGAAATAAGATTGTGATCGGAGGAGCCCAACGGAGAGAACAGTTTGACAGAGTAAGCAGAAGAGTTAGAGGTAAAGAAGAGATCTAGTATGTTGAACCGGTCTCCAAGACGGTCGGGAATACGTGTAGGGTGCTGAACCAACTGCTCTAGGTCATTGAGGATAGCAAAGTTGTAGGCTTGTTCACCAAGGTGGTCAGTGAAAGAGGATGAAAGCCAAGGCTGGTGATGAACATTGAAATCTCCCAAGATGTAGATTTCAGCGAAGGGAGAGTGGGTCAAGATGTGCTCCACTTTAGAGTTCAAGTAGTCAAAGAATTTTACATAGTTAGTAGAGTTAGGTGAGAGATAAACAGCACAGGTGTATTTAGTAGTAGAATGACAATGAAGTCTTAGCCAGATGGTGGAAAATTCTGAAGAGTCAAGGTCGTGGGCACGAGAGCAAGTGATGTCGTTGCTCACGTAGACGCAACATCCAGCTTTGGATTGAAATTTAGGATAGAGATAGTAGGAGGGAGCAGAGTAGAGATTGCTGTCAGTAGCTTCAGAAACCTGTGTTTCGGTGAGGAAGAGAAGGTGAGGTTTAGAGGAGAGATGGTGTTCCACAGAATGAAAATTAGAACGAAGACCGCGAATGTTGCAGCAATTTATATGAAAAAGGCTCGAAGAGTTATCAAGACACCTCTCAGGTTGGGAGCCAGAAGGGGAGTCCTCCCTGGGGGAATTTATGGTCCCCCCCCAGGCGGGGACTCCGAGGCATGATTATTGAACGCCATTTTGAATTTTGAGTTTTGGAAAAAAGTGTGTGTGTTGTGTGAATGTAGTGTGGTGTGGACAGAAGAGGATCTGTCTTTAGAGAGCATGCTGAACTACTCTCTGGTGTAGATGAGACAATAGGGAAACGGTTAGTAAGGTAATGGGAAGGGTCTTTGGAGGGCTTCAGCACCCTCCTCACTTCCCATATATACCTCACCGGGAGTGGCTTGTGCCCGTTCGGTAGGTGTCTTCCTACCTACTCCAACTGTGTATGGATACCTGATTAAATGTGTGTGATGTGTGTGTGTGTGTGTGTGTGTGTGTGTGTGTGTGTGTAAGGCTTTCACTCCTCAGTTAATTTATCAGTATATATTATATAATCGCGAGTGCTATATATATAACAAAGTTTTTGTTGTTATTTTCCTTTTCCTTTGTTGCATTTTTTGGGACATAGCATTTCGCTCACATTTTTCATGTGATTTATATGTTGCTTGCCTTTCTTTACATTTTTTTGTGTTTAATTTCGTTTAGGATCATTCTTTGTGTTTGTTTTATATTTGTTTCTTTCTTCTCCTTCCTCATATTTGATTTTAGCTTTTTGGTGTTTATTTTTTTTCTTTCACCTTCTGGAACCTTTCGATTCTTTCCATGTTTTTTTTCTTCACTCCACTTCCTCCTTGCTTTGTGTTCGCCTCCTTGATGTTTTTTTTTCTTATCTTTGTGCCCAGTATCATTCTTTTTATTTACTTTTTTCAGTGTCAGGAGTCATTTTTCTTTACATCATCATGCCAGCATCTTTCACTTAATTTTTGTCTTTGGTCATATTCATCTTTATTTTATTAATTTCCTCCTTTACCTTTTTCATGTTCCAGCATCAGTCTGAAACGTTTTTATGAAGTTCTTTTCGCTTTATTTTCTATATATCGACGTGGCAGCATCTTCCTCTAACTTTTTATGTGTTTACTTTGTTTTCTCCCCTCCTTTTTTTTTCTTCATAACCGTTTTATTTACACACCAACATCACTCTACAGTAATTTCTATGTGAGTGTTTTCATCTTTCCGCGTGCCGCGTGCCGTGCAAACTCTTTCGCGTGCCGCGTGCAGCCCCTTGTCGGCACACACACACACACACACACACACACACACACACACACCTGTACACGTGCCTCCAGGTGTCGCCTCTACCTGGGAGTGTTACTGGCACGGCCGCTGGAATATTATTGTGGCTGTACTGCGCCGTGACGGACGCGACACGATTTCAAGTGGCCGGCGAGGGAGAGCCTGAAATGTGATATATGATATGATAAGATGTGGAAAGGCTGCAAGAATATGTGATGAATGATAAGTAAGGTGGGAAGGCAATGGCGGGCGCGGCGACAGAACATGTACTAATGCAGAATTTGACTAAGAGGAAGAGGAGTAGATGATAATGGTTAGTAGATACGAGTAGATTGATAGATAAGAGTAAATGATAAGAGTAGGTGGAGCTGTACTGTAGAATGTACCTAAAAACTGGTGGAGTAATTGATATTAGTTGATAAGGTGGTAATATAACCATAGGTGCGCCAAGAGAACACGACTCGGTACTTTTGTGTTACAGTAGAGGAGACAGATCAAGGGTAAAGAAATTAAACAAAAAATATTGACATACAAATCTGTGGAGTCGCCACTCTTGTTACCTTGTCTGTCCTAAAATCAGTTATACGCATGACGAGCCGCCCAAGACGCAAAACTAAGTAAGGTTCAGAAAGCACGAAAAGAAGTAAAGGAAAGAGGCAGCCATGCAGACTTGAGCGCCGGTCTTTTTAGTCACCAAAGAAAATGCAGAGATAGAGAAAAAAACTAAAAAGTAAATAAATAAACAAAGATGAAAAAGAAACAGAAGATACGAGAAGAGTGGAGAGAAAATATGTGTGCAAAGTTGAGCGCTTAGTCCTTCAACTTTTTTTACTGTCATCGAAGAAAATACAGATATACAGAAAATGCATAAAAACACAGATTAATAAAAACAAATATAAATTAATAAAATACAAAAGGCACAAAAAAGACGCAAAGGAGAGCATAGAGTTATGCAGAGTTAAGCGCGCAGTCCTTCAACTTTTTTTTTCTTACTGTCAGCAAAGAATTTTAAAACTCCTCGCCGCCCAGCCTCGTCCAGACTGGCGGGACAGCTCGTCAAGGAGTCACTGGGCGGCGCCTGTCGCGGGACGTTAGGCGGCCAGTTAGTGTTGAGGCGTGGTAGCCGCGGCGCCGCTGACAGAGGAGTTACCTGACAGTTGTGATTCACCTGACTCATTTACCTGCCTTTTCTTACCTGCCCGACGTGTCTCATTTACTTACTTGTCATTCACCTGACTCATTTACCTGCTCTTTTTGAACTCCCTTTCTTGTCTCCTTTCCTGCCTCATGGTCTGCCCCTTTCTCTTCCCTACCTATCTAATTCACCTTTTTTTATATAAACATACAGGTATGTTTACACGCCCAAAGATGCAATGCCGTGTGCTGCCTATTCTAAGGGCATAAATGTTTATACAAAAACAATATACATATACACTGGGCAGTCTTATGTGTCCATTTCATTGTCAACGGAGTGGGGAGTGTGCCTTTCCAGCGGTGGGCTACTGTCTCATTACCTGCCCGTTTCTAACTGCCTTACCTGTAGTAAACAGACACCCTCGCCAAAAACCGATAGGTCTTCTGGTGTCTGTTCTTCCTATGTATTCCTATGTATTCCTTCCCGTCTTTTCTGCCTCACCTGCCTGATTACTTACCCTACCTCGCTGCCCTACCTGTCTCCTTCGCCTGTCTTATTACCTGCCCTTTTCGTTGTGTTTTCATTGCCTTACCTGTCTTCACATCTCATTTACCTGGCCTGGTGTCATAGTTACGTGTAAGGACTAAAAACTTTTCCTATTACCTGTTTTCTTTCCCCTTTTTCCTCCTCTTTAACTGACCTTTTATTATAATTACCTGTAAGGGCCGATAATCAAGCTATGTTCTGCTTAAATAGTATTAACCAAAGTTTTGTCGGGTAAAAGTAGGAATAAATTAGCAGGGATATATTAGATGCAAATAAATCATGGCCTCATTAAGCAGAATAGTCCGGCAACATTTATATGCAGGTAATTAATTAAATGAGTGAACTTAGTTGCACAATTATTGTTTACGGAAATGTTAAAGTGCATGTGTCTCATTTAAGCTAACAAACCATTAAATAACACACTGGTCATCAAAGAACAGGTGAAGTAATTAGATGAGTACCTAATGAAGCGTGGCGTTAAGTACATTACTTCGGTTCGTCTAAAAATGTTAAAAATATAATGTAAGAAAATGTCACTGACAAACTGCTTTTATAATTGCTGTACTGCTCTTACGTTCCTTCCTGTAGTGTTTCTTTCTCCTTCGTGCGTTAGTGTAACACAACAGGTAAGGATGATCACACAGGTAGGTGATTCAATAAGTTGAATTAACTGCAACGTGAAGATGGACCTTGTAATGAAACAGAACACTAAATTTGTCACATATTAGAAATAAGTCGTAAATAAGTAAGGAATTACGAGACAGAAAACAAATCAGACAGGCAAGGAATTACAGGACAGAAAGCAAGCGAGGGGACGAATGACAGATGAATCAAAGACCAGGTGACCTTAATTAATGATGCCTCTTCCTGAAAATGTAACCCTAGATTTTGTTTGGCCGTAATCAAGTATGGGATCATAATCAAGGCAGCGTAATTATACATGATTGCAACTGGTGTCTTGTTATACCCGATGAGCCATTCCCTGCCCTTTCCCTTCACCTCCCCCTCTCTTCCTTTCCCTTCCCTTCATTTCCTTTCCGTTTCCTTCATATTCTTCCTTCCATCTCTTCCTTTCCTTTCCTTTCCCTCCATTTACTTCCTTCCTTTCTCTTCCCTTCCATCCCTTCCTTCCCCTTTCCTTCCTTGCCCTCCATTTCCTTCCCTTCCCTTGCCTAGCCTTGCCTTGCCTTGCCTTGCCTAGCCTTGCCTTGCCTTGCCTTGCCTTGCCTTGCCTTGCCTTCCTTTCGTTCACCTTGAGGTCTGAGGCGGAATATCATGAGTTCTATCATCACTGCATCATTATCTCTTCAATTAACTCGAACTATTACTTTTTTTCGATATCTTGTTTTACCTGACTTTGTTGTCCTCACATTACTGCTGATTCATAAGCGCCTGGGAGTATATTGGGAATCTTTTTTTGTCATCTTGCATCACATGGCTTCGCTCTTATCACATTCCTACTGATTCATAAGTGCCTGGGAGTTAAAGGAGAAAAATCATCAATGCCATCACCATCTTCATCTCTTGAAATATAGTGTGCCATTCTTTTATGTCGTCTTAAATTATATGTCTTCTTTCTTATCACATTCCTACCATTTCATACTCGCCTGGGAGTGTGAGGCGAAATATCATCAATGCATCGTCCCTTTTCTAATCAAACTGCGTTATTCTTTATTCGTATTGTTCTGTTTCACTTCGTTCTTATCACATTTTTATTACGCCCTTTTCGCCCCGGAGTATTAGGCGAAATATAATTAGTGCATCGTCCCTTCTTTTGATTAAACTCATGCATCATTTGTGTTTGTCATCTTGCTCTTTCCTTCTTTATTCATATTTTTAGTGCTATTTGTTCGCCTTGGAGTGTGGGGGAGAACAACGTCACGGTATGAGGCCACAGCGAGGGCGAGATTTAAGAGCCTCGCTCGGCCTCGGACTCTTCACCTCCTCCTCGCGTCACAACTCTTAAGGGCGACACACGTTAACCAAGTCGAGAGCGAGAACGAAAGCCCTCACGTCCTTCTTCACCTCCGGTCCTCGCCCTCTTCACCTCGCGTCACCCTTTTAAAGCCGACACACTGCAGCCATACCGAGAGCAAGACCGGAAGCCCACACGTCCTCTTCTGCCTCCTCGTCTTCGTCTTCGTCCTCGCCACCCCCTCCGCGGCACAGGCTTGAGGGCAACACGCTCAGGCCGCGCCAAAAGGGAAGACCGACACGCCAGCCCTGCCAAGCCTCGCCCTCTTACGGCGCGCGGTGAGGGTGAGGGTCAAGATAACTCAATGCAGACCTCACTCGCGTCGGTCGTTACTATTCCGTCAGCTGGCAAATCAAGGTCGTAAGGAGCGTGTGCACCCATTAGACGCTCGGGGCCCGCCATTACCCCGCCCAACGCCGCCTCCCTGGGACCTACATCACGGCGAGGGCCACTCAGCGCCGCCCCGCGAGGGCCTGGCGAGCCGCCGCGGTGCCTGAGCGTGTCTGGGAACGGCCTGTGAAAAGTGGAGAATGGCTTGTGGGGGTGGGGGGGGGGGGTTGGGGGGGTGGGGGGGGTTGTTGGGTGTTGGGGGGGGGGGGGGGTGTTTGGAGGGGTCAAAGATGTTTGGGGGATGGAGGTGGTGGTGGTGGTGGTGGTGTGTGTGTGTGTGTGTGTGTGTGTGTGTGTGTGTGTGTTCGGATCAGCTCATAATGGTTTGGGTGCAACTTGAGACATTAAGCTGACAGCAAGACTCCTCTAGACTTTGGCCGTAAAAATTGAAGACCTAGAGCGCGATTTTTTTTTTTTTGTGTGTGTGTGTGTGTGTGTGTGTGTGTGTGTGCACTGTCTTTACATGAGCTCATAAAGGAATACAAACCATGAAAACCAGGAGAGCAACAGTTACCAGCGGGGCGAAGCAAATTTACAAACTGGAGACGCGGAGGTTCGTTTTTCGGCTCGACAAATGGCGGCAAACTCATGAAACATTTACCAACTTACAACGAGTTTGGGGAAAGAACAAGTTTTTGGACCCTTCTTTTCTTGTATTAAATCAACTCTTTTATCACTCATTAATTACTCCATAAATGATCTCACCGTCTCGTATCCCTGGTAGCGTGATCCGGCTTAAGTTGTTATTGGAGATTAGAGTTCGGGGATAAACGAGGGAAAAAGAAAATATACATTTATTTAAAATTAAATGAAAGTAATTGCCTTACGCAATATTCTATGCTCAGACGATCATAACACTGGCATATTCAGCAATGGATGCAACATATGACAAACGACATGTCTTAAACATAATACTACAATATGTGCTCAGTTGTTGCCAATAATAATAACACTCGTCGTTCCACAAGCAGTGGTTTGTATCTCTCTGCTTACATCACAATCATTATGTACTCTCTTCACAAAATCCTAAAAACACATTCCTATAGTATAATCTACTACAAGTCATGAAAGCACCAAATTATACCACACCCAGTGGTCTTACCTTTGCTTTACATCGCAAACAAATAATCACAATCCTGTCCCACTCACAATCCTACTTCACATCTCCTACATTGTAATCTCCAGGACAATACAGTCGGTTTCCTTAGATTCTCAATTTCTACTCACGATTAAGATCACAACAGTCATCCTCGGCTGAGTGAGTAGCAGGTCTGCTGAGGCGAGAACCAAGCTCGGTCTACCCATACCACTGATTTCTAGGCCACATTTTCTTTGCTTGAGGCGGACTTACATCCTTGACACCGATCCAGAAACAGCAACCACACATACCACATGGGTGGCGAACCACTACATGTTGTGCAAGAGGAAAGAGACCTCGGGGTCACCATCAGCAGTGACTTGAAACAAACAAAACACTGCAAGTCCGCCAGTAAGAAAGCCAATACAATGCTTGGGTTCATAGCGAGGAACTTCTAATACAAGACGCCGGGAGTTATGTTATCCTTGTATAATTCGCTGGTAAGGCCCCACCTGGAATACGCCGTGCAATTCTGGTCTCCTAATTACAGGAAAGACATTGAATTACTTGAGAGAGTACAGCGCCGCGCCACGAAGACGATACCATCACTGAGGACGAAGCCCTATGAAGAGCGACTCGAGCGACTCAACCTCTTCACGTTGGAAAAGAGACGCCTGCGGGGAGACATGATACAAGTCTTTAAGTACCTGAACAAGCTCAGCAACGTTGATCACTCCAAACTCTTCACGCTACAAACCAACCTGAGAACAAGAAACAACGGAAAAATAATTCAAGCAAAGCGATGCAATACCGACATCGGCAGGAGTTATTTCTCGAATAGAGTTGTTCGCCACTGGAACAGCCTTCCTGCAGAAGTGGTTAGCGCAGAGACCATCAATTCCTTCAAGAAACGCATTGATCGCCACTTTGCTGCATCGGGAGTGACCTGAACGTTCCCAAGAGTAGATACACAAGTGCTCTAATCCTTCCCTGCAAGCCACTCCTATGGCAAACGGATTGATTAAATCACTGAGCGCAGGCAGCCTACTAAGGATTTCAGAGGCTGTGCGGCCTCGTTTTTTGGGAATAATATCGTAACGAACAATCGTATCGGTACGAGATTTTGCGACAGTGTATTTCACACACTGCCTTAATTTTGAAGGGTATCGCCAACCGCCACAAGTAGAGAATAAAGGCACTTGTCCCTATACCAAGAGGGTAAAGTCATCAGTGTCAGGCAAAGATACGAACACAACTACCAGAGGCTCCGCCCACCTTGTTCCTCTTCCCTCCATCTCCCGCCTCCTCCCTTCTCCCTCAATCTCTCTCTCTCTCTCTCTCTCTCTCTCTCTCTCTCTCTCTCTCTCTCTCTCTCTCTCTCTCTCTCTCTCTCTCTCTCTCTCTCTCTCTCTCTCTCTCTCTAATGAGAGAGAGAGAGAGAGAGTTGTTTCGCTGGAATGGCAACAGTGTAGCTCTGTGACTACTGGTAACCCACAACGCTCGGCTGCAGACTGGGATCTGTTTGTTTGGTGCCTATCGCTGTAAAATTTGAAGGAGGTTCATTTGCATTGTGTAGATGGCCGTTCCACATTACCCCCAGAGGGTGTTCCACTTTGCCCCAGCGGGTGTTCCACATAGCCCCGGTTGATCAAAAAAAAATAATAAATTTCCTATTTAAGCACTCACCGTGTCACACTGCTGCAAGTACATAAACTGGACTCACATTGGTATGTAGTTCAAAGCTGGATATTATAGAAATAAACTAAAGGATGTCATTAACCTTAGCAGTTTACTTTAAAAATAACTCCCTTAAAACATCAGAATTGGAAAAAAGTAAATAAATTTTAATGCATGTCACATTACCTATATTCTTTTCCACAATTGACATTAATGTTTAAGGATCCAATTGAACACTTATAAGGCATTCTAGCCTGTCTTACCAACATATAGGACTATTGCCCCACATTGCCCTGGCGTCCCACATAGCTCCGCTTTATATATATATATATATATATATATATATATATATATATATATATATATATATATATATATATATATATATATATATATATATATATATATATATATATATATATCTATATCTATATATATATATATATATATTTACATGGGGGAAAATACCATTACAATTGTAGTACATTTCGGGCCATTACATTGAGAGTGTGAGTGATATTTCAGGTGGCTATTTTACTAAGTAACGTATAGAAGTGGGTGGGCTGGGAAGACTGTGTGTTACTGACTGACTGTAACTGTTTGTGTGTGGGAAGTGTAAGTGATATATCAAGGTGCCTGTTGTATGCAACGTTCATAGGTACAGAGACAAAATTAGCGTGTAAATAGCGACTGTTGGTTATATATAGTGTTAGGAAGAGAATAGATAAACAAAGGCGGAGAGTTTAGTACATAGAAACAAAATTAATGTTTAAATAGCGTCTGCTTGTCATCCTTTTTTTATATTTTTTTACAGCTACAATAATGTAAAAAAGCCCGCTGTTCGCTGCTCCTATAAAAGCTCAGTGGAGTGGCCGAAAGAAAGATAAATTTCGGAAGAAGAGTTTTTTTTTTTTAACAGCAGAGGAAGCTGTTCTGGGGAAAAAAAGGGAAAAAAAGGATGAAAAAAAGCCCGCCAATCACTGCTCCTACAAGAGTCAAGAGGAATGGCCGAAAGATTGGTCAATTTATGTCCTGATACCCTCCTCTTGAAATAGAGATACAGGTAAATGAAGATTGTTCCAGAGTTTACAAGCGTGAGGGATGAGAGAGTGAAGATTTTTTTTTTTACAGCAAAGGAGACAGCTCAAGGGCACAAAAAAAGTAAACATTAATAAAAAAAAGCCCGCTACTCGCTGCTCCTAAAAAGAATCCAAAGAGGTGGCCGAAAGATAGGTCAGTTTCGGGAGGAGAGGTGTCCTGATACCCTCCTCTTGAAAGAGTTCAAGTCGTAGGCAAGAGGAAATACAGATGAAGGAAGATTGTTCCAGAGTTTACCAGCGTGAGGGATGAAAGAGTGAAGATGCTGGTTAACTCTTGCATAAGGGGTTTGGACAGTATAGGGATGAGCATGAGTAGAAAGTCGAGTGCAGCGGGGCCGCCGGAGGGGGGGAGGCATGCAGTTAGCAAGTTCAGAAGAGCAGTCAGCGTGGAAATATCGATAGAAGATAGAAAGAGAGGCAACATTGCGGCGGAATTTAAGAGGATGAGGAGGAGAGCTGATGAGACGAAGAGCCTTTGCCTCCACTCTGTCCAGAAGAGCTGTGTGAGTGGAGCCCCCCCACACATGAGATGCATACTCCATACGAGGGCGGACAAGGCCCCTGTATATGGACAGCAACTGTGCAGGGGAGAAGAACTGGCGGAGACGGTACAGAACGCCCAGCCTCGAGGAAGCTGATTTAGTAAGAGATGAGATATGAAGTTTCCAGTTGAGATTTTGAGTTAAGGATAGACCGAGGATGTTTAGTGTTGAGGAAGGTGATAGCTGGGTGTTGTCAAAGAATAGGGGATAGTTGTTTGGAAGATTGTGTCGAGTGGATAGGTGGAGAAACTGTGTTTTTGAGGCGTTGAAGGACACCAGGTTCTTCTTGCCCCAATCGGAAATAATAGTAAGGTCTGAGGCTAAGCGTTCTGCAGCCTCCAGCCTTGAGTCGTTAAGTTCCTGAAGGGTGGGTCTTCTATTAAAAGAAGTTGAATAATGCAGAGTGGAATCATCGGCGGAGGTCTGGATAGGACAGTTCGTTTGGGAAAGATCATCATCAATGAACAACAGAAAAAGAGTGGGAGATAGGACAGAACCCTGTGGGACACCACTGTTAATAGATTTAGGGGAAGAACAGTGACCGTCTACCACGGCAGAAATAGAACGGTCAGAGAGGAAACTGAAGATAAAGGTACAGAGAGAAGGATAGAAACCGTAGGAGGGTAGTTTAGAAAGCAAAGATTTGTGCCAGACCCTATCAAAAGCTTTTGATATGTCCAGCGCAATAGCAAAAGTTTCACCGAAACGGCTAAGAGAGGATGACCAAGAGTCAGTTAAGAAGGCTAGGATGCTGGTTAACTCGTGCATAAGGGATTTGGACAGTACGTATAGGGGTGAGCTTGAGTAGAAAGTCATGTGCCGCGGGGCCGCGGGAAGGGGGCGACGGAATTTAAGAGGTTGAAGACTATCAGTAGGAGGAGGAGAGCTGATGAGACGAAGAGCCTTAGACTCCACTCTGTCCAGAAGAGCTGTGTGAGTGGAGCCCACCCCACACGTGAGATGCATACTCCATACGGAGACGATACCGAACGCCCAACATCGAGGAAGCTGATTTAGTGAGAGACGAGATGTGAAGTTTCCAGTTAAGATTTTGAGTTAAGGATAGACCGAGGATGTTTAGTGTTGAAGAAGGTGACATCTGAGTGTTGTCGAAGAATAGGAGATAGGTGTTTTGAAGATTGTGTCGAGTTGATAGGGGGAGAAATTGTTTTTTTAAGGCATTGAAGGACACAAGGTTCCTTTTACCCCACTCGGAAATGATATTAAGGTCTGAGGTTAAGCGTTGTGCAGCCTCCAGCCTTGAGTCATGTAATTCCTGTTGAGAGGGTCTTCTGTTGAAAGAAGTTGAATAATGCAGAGTGGAGTCATCAGCGTATGAATGGATAGGACAGTTTGCTATGGAAAGAAGATCATTGATGAGTAACAGGAAGAGAGTGGGTGATAAGACAGAGCTCTGTGGAACACCACTGTTAATAGGTTTAAGAGAAGAACAGTGACCGTCTACCACAGCTGAGATAGAACGGCCGGAAAGGAAACTGGAGATAAAGGAACAGAGAGAGGGATAGAATCCGATAGAGGGCAGTTTAGAAAGCAAAGACTTGTGCCAGACTCTATCGAAGGCTTTCGATATGTCTAGTGCAACTGAGAAAGTTTCACCGAAACGGCTAAGAGAGGATGACCAAGAATCAGTTAAGAGAGCAAGAAGATCGCCAGTAGAACGCCCCTTGCGGAACCCAAACTGGCGATTAGATAGAAGGTTAAAAGTGGAAACTGGCTTTTGAATCTTCCGGTTAAGGATTGATTCAAAAACTTTAGATAGACAGGAAAGTAAAGCTATAGGGCGGTAGTTTGAGGGATTAGAGCGGTTACCCTTCTTAGCCACAGGCTGAATGAAGGCGTACTCCCAGCAGGAAGGAAAGGTAGATGTTGACAGGCAGAGACGAAAGAGTTTGACCAGGCAGGGTGACAGCACGGAAGCACAGTTTTTAAGGACAATAGGAGGCACTCCATCAGGTCCATCAGCCTTCTGAGAGCTGTGAACAGAAATGTTTTTATTGCTAATATTTTTATTGCCATTTTCATTGACACAATATTTGTCTTTATATTATGGGCATTGTCTTGTTCCCTTCATATTATTGTCATCGTTTTTATTGCCAATATTTTACTGGCACTTTATCTTGCCATTATTTTATTCTCATCATAATACTGCTAGTATTTTATTGACACTTTATTGCCATTATATTACTCCCATTACTTCCTTATTACTTTATTTGCATCATTTTATTCCTATTATTTTACTGAAACAGAGTGATAACACGATGCTAAAAGGTTATAATTCTTTACCGACCAGGGGCAAGGTAAAGTAGGCTACCCCTGAACGCTCCCTTATTAGACTATATGTATTCAGTAGAAGATCCAGGAGGTTGTTCCTCGGGGCAAATAATCTTTACTTGAGGAGAACGAGCAGGAGGGAATGAGGGATGGCTGGCTGCAGGGCGTGGCTGGACGAGCCTTCCTTTGGCACGTGCAATACCAGAAAATATATGGAAACTTGTCATTTGGGGTAAAGGTACAGGCCCCCGAAGTCTTGGACGGTTATGATGAAGCTAGGAAAGTAAATGGACCCTATGTATTGACTAGTATACTTTAATTAAACCATTTATTTAATTATATTCACTTAACTTTCGCGAACATAAGTACAAAGTCGGTAACCAGTCGAGCTATGGATGTCCCCACTCACAGGATACTTGTTCTGCATCTTGTGAATTAACCTGCCTTTGTGTGTGTGTGTGTGTGTGTGTGTGTGTGTGTGTGTGTGTGTGTGTGTGTGTGTGTGTGTGTGTGTGTGTGTGTGTGTGTAATTCACCTCTTGGTCTGCTGCGGGTCTCTCCCGAGACAGACAGCCGTTCCCCTACGGAAGAGCACAGAGCTAGTAGTACCGATCTTTGGGTAGGACTGAGACCACTCACACACAGCACACCTCGACAACGAGGTCACAACTCCTTGCCTGACGTCGCGTACCTACTCACTGCTAAGTGAACAGGGGCTACACGTGAAGGAAGATAAACCCAACTTATCTTCACCCGACCTTGGAATTGAACCACGGACCTTCTGGTTGTGAGTCAGACGCTCTACCCTGTGTGTGTGTGTGTGTGTGTGTGTGTGTGTGTGTGTGTGTGTGTAGAATTGGAAATTCAGTATAATTTGAGGGGATAACAACATTCCGGCGAGTTAGGGAGAGATCTGAGGCTCCGAGACGTCCACAACAAGGAAGGAGTTAATTAGACCCTTCGTGTTTGATGATGACGATGATGATGTTGATAATGCGAAAATAGATCCCTTACTAAGGCCGGTGTCACACTGGGCGGTTTTGCCGCGCGGTATTACGCGGCAGCCGCCCAACACGCACGCTGCGGCAGAATCGCCCTGCCGCGCTGCCGTTGCCCGCCGCGATTGAGGACACAACACACAATTCAATGCACGTGGTCACACAAGGTGGTTCTGCCGCGCGGTCGACCACCATGCTTGATGTTGATTTGATAGTTTATTTAGTGTAATTGTCAATCTTTCCCCGGCAGATATTGCCCTCCAATACTGTGTGTTTTGTTTGGAGATGTGAGGCCTTAGAACTTGCAGCAATTTATCAAATGACCTTGGTCATTCGGCAATTAGAAACATAAGAACGTCGGAGTCTGCAAGAGGCCGATAGGCCTGTACAAGGCAGCTCCTTTGAACCTAAGCTCCAGTGAATCTAACCCCACCTGATATCACTGTCCAAGAATTTATCTAATCTATTTTTTTTAATGCGACAGTTGTATTGCCACTCACCACATGACTGCTTAGCCGGCTCCTCTCATCTACCAATGTTAGTAAACCAATTTTTGTCTATGTCCTTGTTGAATCTGAATCTATCCAGTTAAAACCCATTACTACGTGTCCTACCCGGTTCTCTTACCAACATAACCTTATTAATATCCCCCTTATTAAAGCCCTTCATCCATTTATAAAACTCGATCACGCACCCTTCGCCTTCTAGAGAATGCATGTTTAACTGTTTCAGTCTTTCCTTGTATGGCAAGTTTCGTAGCCCTTGAATCATCATAGTCATCCTTCTCTGCATCGATTCTAACATTTTGATACCCATTCTATAGTAAGGTGACCATAACTGAACAGCATAATAAAGATGAGGTCTAACTAATGCTACATATAGTTTGAGGAAGACTTCAGCGCTTCTATTGATTACGCTCCTTGAAATAAAACCCAGTACCCTGTTTGCTCGATTTCTAGCTTGAATGCATTGTAGCTCACTAACACCCCCTATTCTCATAGAACTTCTCAAACTTTTCTCTTGTTTTCCTCCAAGCATGAAATGGGTGAACCCAATTTCTCAGACATGTGGACTCTTAAGTAATCCCTCTGCCTCAAGGACACAAACAACCTTGAAGTTGTCGCTGCAGAGCGGCTAAACAGACCAGTGTGACATGAATCTGGTCAATGTCATTATAAGTAATGTCAGGACACGAGCATCGGGGGGAGGGAGTATGAGGGAGGGATGGGAGGTATAGCTGTGACGTATAATGGGGTAGCGATGACAGAAAACGGATGAAGTAATGCTTGATTAGAGACAACAGTAAAATGTCAACTTTTAACGTTTATTTAGTTCTTACATTAAATTTTTGTTACCACACGCAATGTAATGTTATAGTTTTTTTTTATTGTGAAGACTTGGTAATAGGTTAATTTTCATGACGATCAAGAATCGATCAATTTAACAATTCGTTTATAAAAAGTTAGATTGGAAAACTGGTTTAACGATAGACTTATATGGTTTCCTTGCTCTTCATATGTGTTTCATAATTCAGTAAACATGAGGATAAGGTAGGACATCTACTACTACAACATTTATAGTTATAAAACTCTTTGGGCCCACTCATTTACTACAACCATAGGCGGCGGGGGAGGGTGGCTTTTAGGGCTTCAGCCCCAAATCTTTCACCAAAAGACCCAGATCTTTCTTTAAGGTTTTAAGGTGTTAAGATATTTTTTTTTACTTAATTCATTATACAGTAACTTGATTCTAGTGTAGGACGTATCATAAATTAATTTTGTCATTATACCAAAGTCCCTTATGTCTCCAGAAGAAGAAGAAGAAGAATCTATGGGGATGTTTTTATTTTTTTTCCCAGGGGAGCATACGCCCGGACCCCTCCCCATTGCCGGACAGGGTTTAAGTCCCCGATGTCTACAATGTCTGGCATCGATCCTGATTACAGCAGAGGATACTATCTGATGTTACACCAGACAGCCTATATTAGTGACATCACTGCCATCGTAGATCTGAAATTTTGCTTATATATATATATATATATATATATATATATATATATATATATATATATATATATATATATATATATATATATATATATATATATATATATATATATATATATATATATATATATATATATATATATATATATATATATATATATATATATATATATATATATATATATATATATATATATATATATATATATATATATATATATATATATATATATATATATATATATATATATATATCTATATATCTATATATATAAAGTTAAGCGTTCTGCAGCCTCTAGCCTGGAGTCATGTAATTCCTGTTGAGAGGGTCTTCTGTTCAAAGAAGTTGAATAATGCAGAGTGGAGTCATCAGCATATGAGTAGATAGGACAGGTTGTTATGGAAAGAAGATCACTGATGAATAACAGGAAGAGAGTGGGTGATAGGACGGAGCCCTGTGGAACACCACTGTTAATAGGTTTAGGGAAGAACAGTGACCGTCTACAACAGCAGAGATAGAACGGTCGGAAAGGAAACTGGAGATAAAGGAACAGAGAGAGGGATAGAATCCGAAAGAGGGCAGCTTAGAAAGCAAAGACTTATGCCAGACTCTATCGAAGGCTTTCGATATGTCTAGTGCAACTGAGAAAGTTTCACCGAAACGGCTAAAAGAGGATGACCAAGAATTAGTTAAGAGAGCAAGAAGATCGCCAGTAGAACGCCTCTTGCGGAACCCATACTGGCGATGAGATAGAAGGTTAGAAGTGGAAAGGTGCTTTTGAATCTTCCGGTTAAGGATTGATTCAAAAGCTTTAGATAGACAGGAAAGTAAAGCTATAAGGCGGTAGTTTGAACGATTGGAACGTTCACCCTTCTTAGGCAGAAGCTGTACGAAGCCGTACTTCCAGAAGGAAGGAAAGGTAGCTGTTGATAGGCAGAGACGAAAGAGTTTGACCAGGCAGGGTGTCAGCACGGAAGCATAGTTTTAAGGACAATAGGAGGCACTCCATCATGTCAATAAGCCTTCTGAGAGTTGAGACCAGAGAGGGCATAAAACATCATTCTAATAATCTAAATAACAGGCATAAAGGAGTCAGAGGGGAGGTGAGTAGGAGAAACATGCCCAGAATCGTTCAGAGTGGAGTTGTTACAGAAAGTTTGAGCGAAGAGTTCAGCCTTAGAGATAGATGAGACGGCAGTGCTGCTGTCTGGGTTAAGATGAGGCGGGAAAGAGGAAGAAGTGAAATTGGAGGAGATATTTTTGGCTAAGTGCCAGAACTCTCTGGAAGAAATAGAAAACAAGGTGTTGACATTTTCTATGGATAAAGGAGTTTTTTTGATAAGTCGGAGAATATATTTGGCACGATTCCGGGCGGAAATGTAATGATCATGGTTAGAGGGAGTTCGAGGGCCTTGGTACATTTTGTGAGCTGCCTCTCTATCTTTGACAGCACGAGAACAAGCGTGATTAAACCAAGGTTTTTTAGCATGGGGAGTAGAGAAAGTACGTGGAATGTATGCTTCCATTCCAGAGACAATCACCTCTGTGATGCGCTGAGCACACACAGAGGGGTCTCTATCCTGGAAGCAAATCGGAAATCGGAAAAGTACATCCTCAGGTCGTCCCACCGAGTTGAAGCAAAATGCCAGAAGCATTGCCTCTTTGGAGGGTCCAGAGGGTGTACAGGAGTGATAGGACAGGATACAGAAATAAGGTTGTGATCGGAGGAGCCCAACGGAGAGAACAGGTTGACAGAGTAAGCAGAAGGATTAGAGGTAAGGAAGAGGTCTAGAATGTTGGGCCTGTCCCCAAGACAGTCGGGAATACGAGTAGGGTGCTGGACCAACTGCTCCAGGTCGTTGAGGAGAGCAAAGTTGAAGGCTTGTTCACCAGGCTGGTCAGTGCAAGAGGATGAAAGCCAAAGCTGGTGGTGAACATTGAAATCTCCCAAGATGGAGATTTCAGCGAAGGGAGAGTGGGTCAAGATGTGCTCCACTTTAGAGTTCAAATAGTCAAAGAGTTTTACATAGTTAGTAGAGTTAGGTGAAAGATAAACAGCACAGATGTATTTAGTAATAGAATGACAATGAAGTCTTAGCCAGATGGTGGAAAATTCAGAAGAGTCAAGGTCGTGGGCACGAGAGCAAGTGATGTCGTTGCGCACGTAGGCGCAACATCCAGCTTTGGATTGAAATTTAGGATAGAGATAGTAGGAGGGAACAGAGTAGAGGTTGCTGTCAGTAGCCTCAGAAACCTGTGTCTCGGTGAGGAAGAGTAGGTGAGGTTTAGAGGAGGAGATATGGTGTTCCACAGAATGAAAATTAGAACGGAGGCCGCAAATGTTGCAGAAATTGATAAGGAGGAGGTTCGAGGAGTTATCAGGACACCTCTCAAGTCGGCAGCCAGAAGGGGAGTCCTCCCTGGGGGAATTTATGGTCCCCCCCCCCCAGGTGGGGACTCCGAGGTAGTGTTTTCGTTAGCCATTTTGAATTTTGAATTTTGGGAAAAGGTGTTTGTGTTTTGTGAATGTAGTGTGGTGTAGAAAGAGAGAGGATCTGTCTTTAGAGAGCATGCTGAACTGCTCTCTGGTGTTGGTGAGACAAAAGGGAAACGGTTAGTGAGGACATGGGAAGGGTCTTTGTAGGGCTTCAGCACCCTCCTCGCTTCTCATATATCCTCACCGGAAGTAGCTCACGCCCGTTCGGTAGGTGTCTTCCTACCTACTTCTACTAAATATATGGCTCTTCGTCTCATCAGCTCTCCTCCTCATACAGAGAGTCTTCTACCTCTTAATTACCGCCGCCATGCTGCCTCTCTTTCTATCTTCTATCGATATTTCCACGCTGACTGCTCTTCTGAACTTGCTAACTGCATGCCTCCCCTCCTCCCGCGGCCCCGCTGCAAGCGACTTTCTACTCATGCTCATCCCTATACTATCCAAACCCTTTATGCAAGAGATAACCAGCATCTTCACTCTTTCATCCCTCACTCTGGTAAACTCTGGAACAATCTTCCTGCATCTGTATTTCATCCTGCCTACGACTTGAATTCTTTCAAGAGAAGGGTGTCTGGACACCTCTCCTTCCGATATTGACCTCTCTTTCGGCTGAGTCGTCAAAGTAACGGCCTCGTGTTCAGGAGGACGCGAGTTCAATCCCCGCCCGGTGCCAAGCTGGGATTTTTCAGCCGCCGCCGAGTGGCTTAAAACTACCCACATGCTGTCCAGAAGGCCACCTATCAACCCGGACTCTAGATTCTAGGATCAAAGATGAGCTCTGGGAGGGCAGCATGAGCCAATGCAAGATGGCGCCACTATAAACACTCGCCTGCGCCAAAACGGGCTGGGCCGACCATCAGGACCTACCGGAAAGAAGCCTTGGACCGACCATCAGGATCCACCGGGAAGAAGCCTACCGGCGCAATAGGCTGCAATGTAAAAAAAAAACAAAAAAAAACAAAAAAAACTCTGGATTATATTTAGGAGAGGTAAGTAGAGGGCATTTTTTATTATTGTTTCCTTTTTTTGGGTGCCCTTGAACTGTTTCCTATGTTGTATATATATATATATATATATATATATATATATATATATATATATATATATATATATATATATATATATATTTATATATATATATATATATATATATATATATATATATATATATATATATATATATATATATATATATATATATATATATATATATAGATATATATATATATATATATATATATATATATATATATATATATATATATATATTGATTAATGTTAAATTAAAGGTCTTGCTCTAGTGTAAGTTGCCAGATAGCTACATGATGTTCTCTTAAACTGCCGGTAAATAATAAGCATGAAATGAATAACTCAAGTCTAAGCTATCCACACATATATTGGCAAATACTGCTATAACTCACTGACAGCCTTTGCGTCGTCATTGAGGTAGATATGTATTATGTAAACAGTCGCAGCGCTTCAACACGAGTTTTAATACGAGTCTATCCTTAAAATACGTTTTCTTCGTTATTTACTTCTTCAAATCGTGTTGTCGGTAAACAAATTTGTAGAAGTAGAGAAAAATATTAATGAAATCATGAATGTTAAGCAATAGATTGCATGTAAAATAACTAAGTGACTTGAAAAACTCTTTGTGAATTATTAAGTCCTGAGTATATTTGGTCATTAAATGCTTAATATTTTTTTTTTTTTGCGGAAAATTTAAAACTCAAGCCAAGGCTATCCACGCTTATGTTGTCGTATAGCGCCTCTCTGACAGGAGAAGGATGCTTGGACGGGTGATTTCTGACATCAGTGCCTTAAATTACGTAAGATAAGGCCATGTCCACACTTGCATCACGTATGGTGGAGCGAAAGACTTTGTTTGGCCCATAAGAACCGTACTATATAGCGACAATCTCTCTCTCTCTCTCTCTCTCTCTCTCTCTCTCTCTCTCTCTCTCTCTCTCTCTCTCTCTCTCTCTCTCTCTCTCTCTCTCTCTCTCTCTCTCTCTTTCCATAGACTCTGGCTTTACAGCAATGCCTGGCAATGTTACCCGGAGACCTCATGACCTATTAACACCATTGTGCAGGACATCACATCGTATGGAGTATGCATCTCATGTGTGGGGGGGCTCCACTCACACAGCTCTTCTGGACAGAGTGGAGGCTAAGGTTCTTCGTCTCGTCAGCTCTCCTCCTCATACTGATAGTCTTCTACCTCTTAAATTCCGCCGCAATGTTGCCTCTCTTTCTATCTTCTATCGATATTTCCACGCTGACTGCTCTTCTGAACTTGCTAACTGCATGCCTTCCCCCCTCCCGCGGCCCCGCTGCACTCGACTTTCTACTCATGCTCATCCTTATACTGTCCAAACCCCTTATGCAAGAGTTAACCAGCATCTTCACTCTTTCATCCCTCACGCTGGTAAACTCTGGAACAATCTTCCTTCATCTGTATTTCCTCCTGCCTACGACTTGAACTCTTTCAAGAGGGTATCAGGACACCTCTCCTCCCGTATATGATCTTCCTTTCGGCCACCTCTTTTGTTTCTTTTTTGGGAGCAGTGAGTAGCGGGCTTTTTTTATTATTGTTTTCTTTTTTGTGTGCCCTTGAGCTGCCTCCTTTGTTGTAAAAACAAAAAACGGAGCATCCTATCAAGAGGAGCTAAAATCTGGAATGACTTACCACAACACTTAAAACTGATGAGTATATAAGATTGTTCAAACCAAATTAATAAAAAGGCTTCTTAGTACCTATGAGAACTTATGGTCACATTGATTTTTGAATTTATTTTATAGTGTTTTTGAATGGTTCATTGCGTTTTTTTTTCTCGCATTATTTTTGCAAACTCCGACTGATTGCTGTAAATTTCATTATTTCAATAATAATCAGGCTATTTTCAAGTTTTATTTCACATGTACACTTGTTTACTGCTAGAGTGATGTCAACTAAGTTTTTTCACATGTTCGTATTGTATACATTTTCACTTCGACTGACCTATACATTTATACATTGTTGAAATATATGTAAGTTATTATGCTTTATGTGGCCTAAACCTGTCCCTTGTTATGTACTTTGTTTACAAGTCTTCAGGTCCTAAGAAAGCCTCGGCTTAATGGCCCTGGCTTAAAATAAAAACTACATTTTTAATTTACCAATATGTATATAACTATTAAGCCAAAAATAAATATATCAATATATATATATATATATATATATATATATATATATATATATCAATATATATAGAACTATTAAGCCAAAATAAATAAATATATATATATATATATATATATATATATATATATATATATATATATATATATATATATATATATATATATATATATATATATATATATATATATATATATATATACACACACACACACACACACACACCGGTTTAACGTTACCAATAATTTAGGCTTCTTAGAATAATTAGCGTATTTGTATAATGAATCGAGGCCGAGTGTCCATTTATGAGGGAGTAAGTCTGTCATTACGTGTGTTGATGGTTTGAAGTTTCTGGTTTGTGTTTAGTGAATGTGTTGGTGTGTGGTATGTTGGTATGTTGTGGCGTTTGTTGATATATGTGGTGATGGCGTTGGTGATACTGCGGTGAACTAACGTGAGATAGAATGTAGATTGAGGGGTAGAAACACATGGCAATTGATAGACTCTCACAGAAGTAGTTGGTGAGGCAGAAGGAAAAGGAGTAAACGAGTGTCAGTCTTATTGTTGTTACCATTAGAAAATCCGCCTTCAACCTTATGGTACCTTCACTAAAACTCTTCAGGTTACCTTGGCGGATATCCCCAGCCAAGGAAATACCATTAACCAGCACCATCTTTTCCCAAAAATCCGCCAATCACATGTAGCCGGAGTTGAAGGGATGGAGGGAGTGGCTTTCTTTTCGCTTGGCTAATGATATACGCGTAATGGGGAAGGGCAGGAGCTTCTATGCGCTGGTAACTGGGGGCGGATAAGATGTGGAGCGATGCAATGCGGACGTAACGATGTTGTTGGGCTCCTCATTGTTAGTCTCGTGGTCTTACCTGGCGGCAGTGCTGGAATTGTATGCGTATAGTTGTGTGCTGCTCATTATTCGCTTGCTGCCTTGCTTCCTCTGATGATGCATGTTGTGTCAGGAAGCCAAACCCATGTCCCTGCCTCCCCGTCCTCCTTACACGTGACAATCTTGCCAATAATAATGGTAGTAAAAGTTGTGTGTAGCTCAATATTCTCTTGCTATCATGCTTCCCTTGATAATATGTATTGCATCAGGAAGCCAAACGCATGTGTCTGTCCCCTCGTCCTCCTTATGCGGGGAACAGAGTAATAAAGCTTCTGGTAATGGTAATAATGAAGAATAAAGCGAGGAAGAGAAGGTAGAGTGTGGGAGAAGACAGTTATGTCATTTCCTGCGGCAGTAATGATCAGGAGAGCGAGTCGAGTCAGACTGCAGCAGCTGCTAATCTAAACCAGAGTGAATGTATAGGAGGCGAGGCTACACACACACACACACACACACACACACACACACACACACACACACACACATGCACACACACACACAGCTCAATCGGTAGAGCGCTGCGCTGCAAGGCTTTACGGCCAAACAGGCAGCGGTTTGAGCCCCCATCAGGCCGGATTCTTTCTGTTGACAAGGAGTGGTTACTGTCCTCCCTTGAGCAAGGGGGATGGGGGGGTGGTGTGTGAGGTCCTGGCAGTACCCAGAGATCGATGATGATGAGCACTTGTTCACGTCGGGAGGGTACCTGCTGGCGGGACCGAGTCCAACTCGTGATCAGGCCGAGGTGAATTACACACACACACACACACACACACACACACACACATACACACAAGACTTTTTAATCAGTATTTATCATGGGAAGAATACTTTCTCTTTGTAATGTTGACAGGTATTGTATTATTGCGTGTGTGTGTATGTGTGCGTGTGCGTGTGTAGCTTCGCCTCCTATACATTCAACGGTTTTAGGTTATCAGGGTCATTGGATCAAAATGTACATCCGCTGCATCAAAATCCACAGCCTCGCCCAAGTTTATGTTATATATGTACAGTGTGTAACTGTGGTCTCGTGGGCTCTCTTTGTGGCGCTGTGGCGCTTCAGTCTGTACATTACGTTGGTTGAGCTCCGTCAAAGCCTCTCCGACCCTAAGCTGTATACGCTCTCTGCACTAACCTGCTCAAGGAAATGCCGAGAAGCAGGACGCGGGAGAATATTTGGCAGGGCGGGGACACAGGAACAGCAAGAGGAAAAAAGAGAACATGATCAGTAGGGACAGGAAAGAGAGGGTTACAGGAGGAGGAGGAGGAGAACCAGAAGGAAATGGGAAATGAACAGCGAGAACAAAAAGTATCTGTGGCTACAATTCAATGAAGAAAAGGTAAGTCCTGCACCTTGGGAGGGGATATCCAGCACACCAATACCACATGGGAAACACTCCACTATCCACCATAGAGGCAGAGAAAGACCAGGGACTGTATGTTATCAGGCTACCAGTGAAGAGATATCCAGCACACCAATACCACATGGGAAACACTCCATTATCCACCACAGAGGCAGAGAAAGACCAGGGACTGTATGTTAATAATAATAATAATAATAATAATAATAATAAACGGTTTATTTCATGAAGTACCAGGCAGCCCTAGAGCTGAAAATATACATCAATGGAAGATGAAATGAAATGAATGAGACAAATGAACAAAGTAGTATGATCGAAAATAAAAAGGAAAATAGAAATAACAATAATAGCAATAATCATAGTAAAGATAATAATAATAATCACGATAATAATCACGATAATAATAATGATAATAATAATAGTAATCATAATAATAATAATAATAATCATAATAACAACAACAATAAGTCCTAATGAAAAATATTTACAAAACATACAAATTGTGCTGCTCTTAATTTGCATTGTTGATATATTTGACCATCACGGGCACTGCGCTGTTCTTATAGCGGTCAGTCCGTGCCCGTATCGGGGCAATAATGTTGTGGTGTCGCACTGATTGCTGAGGGCGGTTCACTGCGGGTGGGAGGATGTGTCTGTGTCTGGGCTGGTTGAGAAGCTTGGTTGCGAACCGGTGTAGTAGGGTCTCGTGACGGTGTTGTAGGCTGGTGAGATGGAGGAGGGCGTCCTGGGAGTTGGTGTAGTGAGGGCCCAGGATGATTTTGCAGGCTCGCTGCTGGACATGCTCAAGTTGGCGGCGCTGCGTGATGTTAATGGAGGAAGACCACGCTGGGGACGCGTATGTGAGTTTGGGGAGGATGAACGAGTTGTACACGCTCGCCAGTGCACACTCAGGGGCCCCAAGCGTGTTGAGTCTCCTCAGCAGGTACATTTTATAGGTGCCAGATCTGGTGAGCTGGGAGACGTGCTCCTTCCATGTGAGTTTGTTGTCCAGGGTGACTCCAAGTAGTTTTGCTGATGTAACTACCCGGAGGGAGTGTCGTTGATGGACACCACAGGGGGGCAACAGGGGCAGAGGAGGGGTTGATGTGTAGGAGTGTAGTTTTGGTGTCGTTGATGGTGACAATGTTTTGTGTTTTCCATGGTTGTAGGTTGTGTAGTGTTTCCTGGATGTGGGAATAATCTGGGTTGCTGTTGTCAACTGTTACTCCCACTGTGGTGTCGTCCACGTACTTCCAGCGGTGGGGTGTGTGGGTCAGGGCGTCATTAATTAGGATAAGGAAGCACAAAGGGCCCATTTTGGACCCCTGAGGTACCCCTGCAAGTAAGGTGTAGAGGAGGAGGCCACTCCTGAAATCTCACCACCTGTTTACGCTGGTGCAGGATATCAGACAGCCAGGAGACCAGGTTAGGGTGAAGCACTAGGTTTATTGCTTTGTTGATGACTGTGGTTTGGTGAACTAGGTCAAAGCCTTTCGGAAATCAATAAAAGCGAGAAACTGATGTTTTGCGTTTTTCAAGATTTCTGTAGGCAAAGTCCAGGAGATTAATTAGGCAGTGTGTGGTGGAGGTTGACTTGATATTGCCGTACTGTTGTGGGTCTATGAGGGGAGCAAGATGAGTGTAAGTCCACTTGAAAATGAAGGCTTCACACAGGAGGCTGGGAATGGGGTGATAGAAATAGGCCTCAAGTCACTCGGTGATTGAGGGTGGTGGTCTTGGGAATCGGAGTGACATATGCTGTTTTCCAGTCAGCAGGACACTGACTTTGACGGAAGGAAGCGTTAACAATAGAGGCGAGGGGGGTGGCCAGCTCGGGGGCAAACTCCTGGTACAGTTTGATGGGGAGATCAGTGGGCGTGGTGGACCGCTTTGTTTTAAGTTGTCTTAGTGACCTGGCGACCTCATAGGCCTCAACCGTGGGGAGTGGTGATGGGGCGGGCAGGTAAGCTGGGAGTGAGGTCAGGTCCAGGCTGGGGAGGGACTGACAGATGGCCGAGAAGTGGAGATTGATGGCCTCAGCTGCTTCAGGTGGCAGGAGGTGAGATACGCCGGGATGGAGGGGCGCTGTTGTTGAGGCCACACAAGGCCTTAATTTTTGAAAACCATTTCCCAATGTTAGCTTGCTTAAGGCTGTGGATCTGTTGGGGGTAGTATGTGGCCTTGGCTCGTTTGATTTCCCGGATAACTTTGTTGCGGAGGGGCTTGTAGAGTGTAGGGTTGGTGTGGAAGGCGTCATTTCTCTGTTCAATGAGACGTTTTATTCTGGGTGTAATCCACGGGGTGTCTGAAGGGTGCACTCGTCTTGATTTTAGCGGGAAGAAGTGGTGGTAAGCTGCGGTAATTGTGCTGGTGTAGTTGCTCCATTTTTGGTGTACGTCATCCACTGTAAGGACTTCAACCCAGCGGTGGCGTGTTATCCATTGGCCGAACGCGCGGATGGCTGAGTCCGTAACAGGCCGGTAGGTCTTGGTGGCTGGCGGGGTTTTGTTGGATGTGGTAGGTGCAGGTGTCCAAAGAACTGACAGGTGTGTGCTGCGTCCCATGGGAGGGAGGGGCTTAGGGGGAAGGTAGTGGGAAGTGAGGTCAGTGAGGATTAAATCCAGTGTGTTTGTGCCGTGTGTGGGGAAATTTACTACTTGTGTGAGATGTAGCTGGTCCTCAATATCAATATCACTGGTGTGTGGAGTGGAGTGAATGTGAAATCTGTGCCAATCGCAGCAGATGGGTTAAACCTTTATGGAGTATGTGGTGCTTTTCTTGAGGGCAAAGAGTCGTCTGTTTCCGTCTGTGGCTTTGGTCTTGGAGGAACCTGACTCGCCGCGCTCTTTGTAGCGGATCTTGCAGCTGGTGATGATCCCATTCTGGTGCTCGGCCAGCGGAGGCTCCCAGCAGATGATGAGGCTCTGAAGGGAAAGGCCGTGTGAGGGAAAAAAGTTATACGATAAATTATCAAAATACAATCTTAAAAAGTTTGAACATTGTGTGAGGCCATGAATGCTTCAACTTAACCCCCTGACTGTGGATTTCCTACCAGAAGACCTCACCAAGCTACAGGAATGGAACACAAACCGGCTGCTACAATTCAGTGGAGAAAAATGTAAAGTCCTGCAGCTTGGGAGGGGATATCCTGCGCACCAATGCCACACTGGATACACTCCACTATCCACCACAGAGCCAGGGAAAGACATGGGAGTAAATGTTTTCAGGCTACCAGTGAAGGCCAAATCCATGCCAATCGCAGCAGACGGGTCAAATATAATGAATGTGCAAGGGTTAAAAATACTGAAACAATGAATGTGCAACTTGTAGAGATGATGTGAAGGAAACGAACAGAGCAGAAAGCTATTTAAAAACGAGTTTCACAATGTATCTTTGCCTTGGAAGCCTTCCACAACTCGCCCTTGAGCTGGCAGCCTCAACGCTCACATTCTGAGGCTCCTTTGAGGGCACGTCTGAGAAGGTTCTGGCAGTGACCTCCGGGGTGGCATCTCCCCCACCATTACTGTTGACGGCGGTGAGCCACACGCTGTGCTCAGTGAACTGGTCCAGGCCTTGGAGGTCATGTGACGTACCAGTGACCTTTACTACGTGTTCTTCTGCTGACCCAACCTGAGGAGAAAACTACAAGGGAGACAATGGTTAAGATACACACTAGGACTTGTACAAACACATGGCTATGGTCACCCTCTACTCAAAGGAAGGTCACTAATGACACACAAGGATATGGGGAGACTTTTGTTAGGCAACAGAGACTCCACATTTAGCACACAGTTCTATAAGGCCGTCCACACCTGCGTATAGAACATGGTGTATCCCGTGATGGGCGTTTTGGCCAGTACGGGCGGCGACCAAGTGGCCTCCAGACTGGTGGGTGAGGTGGAGACAACTTTCAGACTCTGAGGCGGAGGGCAGGTCCAGGTCCGGCTTGGTGAACACCCGCACCTCGTGTATGGAGGCGCCCACCAGGCTGCCGGAGGTGTGGGCCGCCACCCGCACCATGTAGTTACTCCCGGGACTTAGGTCGCTGATCTGGGTCTTGTATTCATCCCGTCCCTCGCTGGAGGAGCTGCACTCACGTTCTGGACGCGTTCTCTGCAGTGAAGGGAGGAAAGTGATGTGTGAATTACTTATTTTGATGAAATGTTGTATATGTACTCGCTAAAATGTTATCATTTCTTTATAATCACTGGAATGGCAGTTGGATAACTCTGTATTTGCTAAATACATCTTAACAGTAGTAGTATTGTGTTGAATTTTTTATGCAATAAATATTCCCAGGTTGTGTCCTTTGGTTCTGACATGAGTGATCCTTCCTGCTTGTAGAGGACTGAGTATCCCAGGAATAATTATTGTGAACAGCATAAAGACTAGTAGGCACAGTGACTGTCAAGGCCCACACCAAGAGAAGGCAAATGATGTAAACAAGCTGTGTCAACAATGAGCAGACATTCTAAGTATTGAAAACAAGGAGTAGTAGTAGTAGTGGTGTGCCTGAGCTGCCCCACTTACTGTGTCTGTGACCTGCCTTGTGCGTGGGTGGGGGCATGCTGCTCCTTCCTGGAGGTGAGCCCAGACAACTTATTATCAAAATACCACAACAAAATAGTCATTCTCGGGTAAATCACATTTTAGTGAGTCACTAACTCTCAGCACCGGCTTTGATATCTCCAAACTTCAGGACAATCAAATATGAACACATTACTGGAGACGTGTGCTTTGCCCACAGTGTAATCTATGCATTTTATTCATTCTTCAAGGAATAATAAACACAACAAAGGGTTATGCTTACAGCCATGCTAAGAAAATCACATGCATCAACATCAATAACTTGGGTAATGTACACTTTTTAAAACTGCAGCGTCTGTACCAGCGGCTGCAGCTGCCCTCAGAAACATTGGAATACATTCAGTAACCTTGTAAATGTTTGCGTCTGGGCTTATTAGCAACCTGGAATTATCTGGACTAGTCACTGCCTGTGTCCAATGCAGACAACACTACATCAGTACTCATGAATGCAAACAAAGGGCTACAGTGTGAACAGTGTCTGCCCCGCACTGAACATCTGCTTAATTGAATAAAGTACACACAGCTGGGCGTCCCCGGCGAGCTGTGCGCCACACACTGGTACATCCCGGTGTACTCCTGGCGCACCAGGCCAAGGATCTACAGGTTGTTGCCGCTCACACTCTACAGGGAGGCTTGGCATTACACACACCTAACACAACACAGCTGTGTTTTGTGTAGCTATTGACAGCCTTATATTTATCTCCCTGCATAGAGCCTTATATCCCTTATCTACTGAAATCCCTTATGTATCTACTTAGAACCTTGTATCCCTTTTCCTTTACTTATCTCTTTAGAACCTTATGCATGGAACCTTATGGATTCTAATGTATCTCTTTACATACCTTATGCATCCATTTAGAGCAGTGGTTCTTAACCTTTTTACTTCCCCGCCCCTTCCAGGAAGTAGTCCTTCCCTCCACGCCCCCTTGCATCTAGCAATAAAATTTCCTTACAGATGTTAAAGAAACTGGCAAGCCCTAAGTAGACTATAGGAAACTGAAGTAATGGCGATACTTTTGCATTTGTTCATAAACTTCTCAATATTAGCCCACGCTCTTGGTAAGAGAATAGCAAATATAATTAGAGAAATTCCTAGTTTTCCCCTAGGGCTCGCACCCCCCCTGGAAATTACTGTGCTCCCCCTCAGAGGGGTGCACCCCCCAGGTTAAGAACCACTGATTTAGGGCCTTACATTCCTTTCCCCTTATGTATGTATGTATGTATGTATGTATCCACCAATCTATCTATCTTATGAATCTACATATCTCTGTCCTTTTAAACCTGTAACAGCGATAAATTTCCACAGAAGTCCGGCTCACCTGAAGGTATTCCGTCTCCACCAGCAGCTCGCCGTTCTTGAGCCAGTGGAGCGAGGGCTCTGGCTGGCCGTACACGCTGCACTCCAGCTCCACGTTCTCCTTCTCATAGGCGAGAGCGTTGGCCGGCTGCCTCAGAAACCTCGGAGCAACTGTCACACAATTTTCAAGCTTTAGTAACTGAGAGAAACATGATGACTGAAGAACACTAAGATTTTTACTATGCCAAACTTTATACTCAAACCGCAAAAATATTGCTAGTCTTTGTTATTCCATTTTCAACATTTTTACCACTCTAGTAACTGAGAGGAACTTAATGATTGACAAACACTTAAGATTTTTACAATGGCAAAATTTATCCACACAAATCACAAAAAAATATGCAGTCTTTGTTATATCACTGAAAATACTTTAGTACTGAGACAAACATCTAACCTAACCTAACTTAACGATAACTGGCAAATGCTAACCTTTCACAATGCCAAACTTTATATACTCAAACCACAAAGATATGAATAGTCTTTCTTATACCATTTTCAATACTAGTAACGGAGACAAACATATGATCATCATTTCCTGGATGCCTGCTCCTAGGAGCTCCCAGCAGGGGATGGCCATGGCAGAAGAGCTTCCATCTTTCTCTATCCAGACACTCCCTCCTTGCCTGCTCAAAGTTTCTCAAAGATCTTTCCCCCCTCTCCCCAACGTACTCTTGCACCCTATCCCTCTATTTCACTGGAGGTCGTCCTCTAGAATTCCCTCCCTCTATCTTACTCACATACACCCTTCTGGTCATCTTACTCTCCTCCATTCGCTCCATGTGGCCAAACCACTTTAAAGTCTGTCGCTTCACTTCTTCCACCACTCCACACTTCTTCCCTTCACCCCTGTGACACATTCCAAAACGTTCGTACACACTTTCATTACTCATTCCATCCATTCTACTCACACCACAAGCACTCCTCAAATAACTCATTTCCACTGCCTGCACTCTAGACCTCTGACTTTCATTCCAGGCCCACGTTTCACTTGCATATGTGAGGGTTGGTACTATTATTGTATTTCTCAAATCCCTCTTTACCTCCATGCTCACACTTCTGCCATTCATGATTCGTCCCAAAGACCCTAAAACCCTTCTTCCTTGCAATGCCCTTTCTCTTATCTCTCCCTCCATACCACCATGCTTACACATAACTGATCCAAGATACTTAAACTCATTGACCTCCTCCATTTCTTCACCATTCAAAATTATTTTGCATTCTTTTTCACATTAAATTCTCACTCTATATGGGCATACAAAATCTACAACCTCACTTCTATTTCGCTCACAAACCATCACTTCACTTCTGTTGACATTTACTTTCAGCTTTCTCCTGTTACAGACACTATCAAAAACACTGACCAAATTTTGTAGGTCACTTTCATTTTCTGCAATGAGCACCGTGTCATCAGCAAACAGTATCGAATTCAGTACCCACTTCCTTCCCTCATCGAACAGTCTTACTCCATCTTCTCCAACTTTGCCCTTCATTTCTCTAATGACACCATCCATATAAATATTGAATAACCATGGTGACATGACGCACCCTTGTCTTAGGCCCACTTTTATCTCAAAATGTTCACTTGTTTCTCCAGTAATTTTGACACATGCAGATGCATCATCATATAGAGAGACTGTATTAGCTCTAGCTTTTTCCATATTCATGAAGGCAGCGTATAGTTTCTTTCCTTTTACTATTATTTTTTCTACTTCCATCCTGAAGGCAAATATTTGATCCACACATCCCCTTCCCTTCCTGAAGCCTCCTTGTTCTTCACTGATTTTCTCTTCTGTAAGTCTTTGCACCCTCTCTATTATGATTTTTCCATATACCTTTCCGGGTATACTCAGGAGACCTATACCTCTATAGCTCCCACATTCCCCTCTCCTGCCCTTCCCCTTGTAAACTGGGACAACGATGGCTTTCGTCCAGTCTGCTGGCACCCTCCCATGCTACCTCACATATCTTGACCATCCATTTCACGACTTCATCTCCTATGACAAACATATAATTCACAATCACTAAGATTTTTACCATGCCAAACTTTATTCACACAAAGCACAAGAGTTAACCAGCATCTTCATTCTTTCATCCCTTTCACTGGTAAACTCTGGAACAGCCATCATGTGTCTGTATTTCCTCCTGCCTATGACCTCTACACCCAATATTAACCTCTCATGTTTTTCTTTATAGGAGCAGTGCTTTATTGTTTTCATTGTTTTTTTGCCTTTGAACGCTTTCATTGCTGTAAAAAAATATATATGTCATAGTTTTGTCTCACCTTGGACCTGTATGTGGGCCACTGCGTCGAGTCCTCCCTCCTGTTCTCCGCCCGGCACCTGTACGTCCCCTAGTCCTACTCATGCAGTCCATGGATGTGCAGGCTGCTGCTGCTGGTGCCGCAGAACAGTGTGTCCAGGTCCCTGTTCTCCGCCCGGCACCTGTACGTCCCCTCATCCTCCTCCTGCAGGCCATGAATGTGCAGGCTGCTGCTGCTGGTGCCGCAGAACAGTGTGTCCAGGTCCCTGAGGAAAGGCAGAAAGGTACGGTAAGCAAGTGAGTTTTGTATCTAATTGCTGTTTGTCACAATTTTTCTTTTTTTACAGTACGTAGAGGAAGCAGCTCAAGGGAAAAAATAAATACCAACAAAAACAGTCCATTACAATAAGCCTGCTGCAACACTTACCTTATATACAGCAATAACTGCAACACACACACACACACACACACACACACACACACACACACACACACACACACTAAAAAAAAAAGTAATGGGTATATATTTATTTGATTCTGAAATCTCTCCCTCAGTCACTGTTATCCAAGCTCTCAAGACACATCAAAATACCCCTCTCAGTCATCATCATCATTTCATCGACGCCTGCTCCTAGGAGCTCCCAGCAGGGGATGGCGACGGCAGAAGAGCTTCCACCTTTCTCTATCCGGACACTCCCTCCTTGCCTGCTCAAAGTTTCTCAAAGATATTCCCCCCCTCTTCCTAACGTACTCTTGCACCCTATCCCTCCATTTCACAGGAGGTCGTCCTCCAGCATTCCCTCCCTCTATCTCACTCACATACACCCTTCTGGTCATCTTACTCTCCTCCATTCGCTCCATGTGGCCAAACCACTTTAAGGTCTGTCGCTTCACTTCTTCCACCACTCCACACTTCTTCCCTTCACCCCTGTGACACATTCCAAAACGCTCGTAAACACTTTCATTACTCATTCCATCCAATCTACTCATACCACAAGCACTCCTCAAATAAGTCATTTCCACTGCCTGCACTCTAGACCTCTGACTTTCATTCCAGGCCCACGTTTCATATGTGAGGGTTGGTACTATTATTGTATCTCTCAAATCCCTCTTTACCTCCATGCTCACACTTCTGCCATTCATGATTCGTCCCAAAGACCCTACCACCCTTCTTCCTTGCAATGCCCTTTCTCTTATCTCTCCCTCCATACCACCATGCTTACACATAACTGATCCAAGGTACTTAAACTCATTGACCTTCACCATTTAATGCGGAAGATTACTTTACAGTTGATCGATCAAAATAGAACAAGAAGAAATCACAATTTGAAGATAAGTGGTAAAAGATTCTCGTCACACGAAGCTAAACACTTCTTCTTCAATCGAGTTGTTAAGGTTGGAACTCTCTACCCTGTGATGTCGTTGATAGTACAACAGTTATGGCCTTCAATAATAGATTAGACAAGTGTTTTGAATCCAACCAGCAACTAAGATATTACTCATTGTCGTAATAATGTTAAGTTATTTCGAATACTGGTGTCCTTGTCCGCTTTTATCGCCCGGTTAGTGGTAGCAGTAATGGTAGTTCTTTCCTCTTTCCTACATAATTTCCATGCAGTTTTCCATGCTGCATGGTTCTTTTCATTCCTGCCAGCTTTGGCTGGAGGGATGGGGGTGGCGAAGAGCCTTCGCCTTTGCTGTCCTTCATCTTCCACCTTTGATTAGATAGTTAGTGTAGCTTGTCACAAACAGCCTCGTAAGGACCAGCAGGTCTGCTGTTGTTTGTTCTTCCTTTGTGTCTTTGTGTTCTTCAAAATTCAAAATTATTTTGCATTCTTTTTCACATTCAATTCCACTCTATATGGGCATACAAAATCTACAACCTCACTTTTCAGAAACCATCACTTTACTTTTGTTGACATTTACTTTCAGCTTTCTCTTGCTCTTGTTACAGACACTGTCAAAAACAGTGACCAAGTTTTGTAGGTCACTTTCATTTTCTGCAATGAGCACCGTGTCAACAGCAAACAGTACTGAATTCAGTACCCACTTCCTTCCCTCAATCAGTCAGCCTCTGAAATGATGAAGGCTGAGCACCAGGCAGGGAAGAGAACATTCCAGCAAACTATAATGTAAAAAATGTAAAGCCAATAAAATATTCCTGTGGATTGATGAACAACTCATGATTGTATAGAGCCTGTGGCAGCCAGCAACATAAAACATTTTCTTGTCATGAAAGTGAGCATAAATACTCACTTTAAGGCAGTTCACACAGCTACAAAGAATAAAATACAAAATGAACAACATACATCACAAGACAAAGCCCCTGCTGAGAGTGTTGGCCACACAGTGTTAGGCCTTGGCACAAGTATGAGAGAGTATTAACATGCACAAGGTGTCTTAACCATCCTCTTCCCCGCCGCCTGTGAGGAGAAACCAAGCATGAGTCTTGTCAGCCGGGCAGGGAATTGGTCAATGCTATTTGTCATGCCATACACTGCTTGTGGGAATATTTACAGGTTCATCACATACAGCAAAACCATTCTTCCTTGTTGTTACTAAGGCAAACAGCTGATGTTGAGTTTTATTGTAATGCCTTGAAAACTAAGGACACCTTCCCTGTACAAGATACTACAGAGATACTTAGAAGCATAACCACTTTTTAATGTATATGAAACTAGTCCAGAATTCTCCATTTCCTGCCTCTTGAGCCACGAGGCTGGGGGAGTAAGGCTCAGCACTGCCCACAGACTGGCTGACCAGCTCAGGGCTCTCTCAGGGCCGAGTCCTGGCCAGAGTGGGCACCATGGGCAGCCTCCCCTAACCTGAGTCTCCTCTACACCCACCACTGAATGGGTATCACGTATCAACGGGGGCTGTGCCCTTCCTCCCCAGGGGGGGCTCTAAACTCTATGCAGAGATCTGTCACTTATGAGCTTCATGCCTTCTCGGGGAAGGTAGTGACGGACAATCCTGAGTCTATTGTGTGATGACATCATGGTGAATTACACACACACACACACACACACACACACACACACACACACACACACACACATTTCTAACTAACAGGGAAATGAGGACAATAATCAAGGACAAGGTTTCCAACTGGTGCCCAGTGAGGAGTGGGGTCCCACAAGGTTCAGTGCTGGCGCCAATAATGTTTGCTGTTTATATAAATGATATGGTGGAGGGAGTGACCAGCTATGTGAGTTTGTTTGCAGATGATGCAAAGCTGTTGAGACGAGTCAATGATGTGAAGGACTGTGAGGCATTGCAGAGGGACCTGGACAAAATATGGGAATGGAGTGGTACATGGCAGATAGAACAACCTTGGGAAATGTAAAAAAAAATAGAGTTTGGTAGGAGTGGTAGAAGATGTGAATACAATTATAAGATGGGAGGTGAGATAATATGCAGAGGAATGGAAGAAAAAGATTTGGGAGTGACTGTCTCAGAGAACATGTCACCGGACAAACACATCAACAGGATAACATAAGGACAGCATTTGTGTATTTTGGACGAGGAGATGATGAAGAAAATAATAGTTACAATGATAAGGCCAAGGTTGGAGTATGCAGCAGTGGTCTGGTCTCCTCATGAAAAGAAGAACATAAGAAAGCTGGAAAGAGTGCAGAGAGTGGCAACTAAGATGGTACCGGAACTTAGGGATCAGACTTACGAGGAGAGACTCAATAGCATGGGGCTCACAACCCTGGAGAGAAGAAGAGAGAGAGAGGAGACCTGATAGCGGTGTACAGGGTGGCGAGTGGGGTGGAGAATCTGGACAGAGAGGACCTGTGTGTGTGGAGCGAGAGAGAAACGAGAGAACATGGAGAGTTGAGGGCGACCACGTGTAGGCGAGATGTGAAAAAGTTTAGCTTCCCAAACAGAAGCATTGAGCTGTGGAATGGACTGGAGGAGGAGGTGGTTTGTGCAAGAAGCATTCATGATTTTAAGAAAAAGTTGGATAAGAGGATATGGAGACGGGACAGCGCGAGGGTAGCTCTTTTCCTGTCACAACTAGGTAAATACACACACACACACACACACACACACACACACACACACACACACACACACACACACACACACCCACACCCACACGGCCCGGTAGCTCAGGGGTAGAGCGTCTGGCTCACAACCAGAAGGACCGCGGCTCAATTCCCCGGCCGGGTGAAGATAAGTTGGGTTTATCTTCTTTCACGTGTAGCCCCTGTTCACCTAGCAGTGAGTAGGTACGCGACGTCAGGCAAGGAGTTGTGACCTCGTTGTCGCGGTGTGTTGTGTGTGAGTGGTCTCAGTCCTACCCAAAGATCAGTACTATGAGCTCTGTGTTCCTCCGTAGGGGAACGGCTGGCTGTCTCGAGAGACCCGCAGCAGACCAAGAGGTGAATTACACACACACACACACACACACACACACACACACACACACACACCCACACCCACACACATGTAAGAAACAATAAAGACTGTAATTCTGCAAGAAGACCTAAACAAGATTTGGAAGTGGAGTATGGAATGGGAGATGAAATTCAATGTGAAAAAAATGTCATGTTATGGAAATGGGAAAAAGAGAAGGAAGACCAAAATGGACACATAAAATGGAAGATGGTGAAACATTAAAGAAAGTACACGAAGAGAGAAATCTGGGAGTAATAATGCAAGATAACAAACAGCCAGAGAGTCATGTTAATCAGATATTCGGTGATACGTATAACACGGTGAGAAATATAGGAACAGCATTCCACTACATGGATATGATGAGAAGGTTAATTACCACCATGACCAGACCAAAGTTGGAATTGCAGAGGCAGTGTGGTCTCCCCATAAGAAGAAACACATGAAGAAACTAGAAAGAATACAAAAATGGTTCCAGAGCTGGAGGGATTGACACATGAGGAAAGACTAAAGGAAATGGACCTACCAACACTAGAACAAAGAAGAGAAAGGGGAGACCTAATACAAACCTACAAATTATTGAACAAAATGTAAGAAGTAGACAACGAGGAGTTACTACTAAAAGAGGAAATTACCGCCAGGAACACAAGAGGACAGTAAAAAATTGAGGAAAAGAAGATGCTTGAGAGACACAAAGAAATATAGCTTCCTGCAAAGAAATATAGAGCTTTGGAACAGACAAAGTGAGGATGTAGTATTGGCAAGGAGTGTGCTAAGGAAAAGTTGGATAAATGTAGATACGGAGACGGGACCACACCAGCGTAAAGCCCAGGCCTGTAAAACTACAACTAGGTAAATACACACACACACACACACACACACACACACACACACACACACACACACACATATGATATCCTTCTCTTTGATCTTCCTGTGTTAGTCTTCCCTAAGCTGTCCTTCCCTTCCCTTCACTCTCTCTCTCCCTCGCCTTCCATCCTGAACAAACCCTTGCAGCCCTTCATGCTCCCTCTTACTCTTTGTCTAGGAGTGGCCCATCATCTGTAGTCCTGGCCACCCTGCCCTTGGCCATGGCCGGCACCGTGGGCAGCAGCATCTTGGTGGTCAGCTCACGGCCACAGACCTTGCCCACGACCTGACCTATGGAAAAAAGAATGGAAGTGATTTCCAGCAAATACCACTGATAAATAAATGGCCAGGAAGGGGCAAGTTTAATACCTGTGGACACTACGCTGCTTTAATAGCAACATCTCACAAAAAAAAAAATCTCTCTCTCTCTCTCTCTCTCTCACACACAAAACTAGGTAAATACACACACACACACACACACACACACACACACACACACACACACACACACACACACACACACACACACATCCTGCCTCGCCGCACCAAGAAACATCAGATTAGCTCAGGCCATTGTGTCAAGAACAGGAGTGAGTCCTTTGCTCTCCAGTACTGAACAAACATCACATCATGAAGCCAAACACCAGATTCTCATCAAGTGTGCGTCTAGTGGTGGGTGGCAGGTGACCACGACCCACCTCAGGTGAGGCTGCCCATCATGAGTGAGGCCCCGGCCAATGCTCTCCTCAACAATGAGCAAAGCTGAAATGTCAGGGGAAATTCTCAACAATACTGGCAGCATGGAGCATCACCAGGGCTCAAGGCAGCTCTCCCTTAGTTTCCGAGACATGAAAATAAAGAGAGCTGAGAAGAAGGGCGCGAACTCAGTTCTGGATGACAAGTTTTCCCTACTCTTCCAGGCACAGTTCAGTGTTGGTGAGGTGGTGTTCCAAGTGTGTCACTGCCTGCAGTGTTCATGGCAGCCAGGAGCCTCATGCTTGGCCCACAGTCTGCTGGGATGATGCATTTGCCAAGCAAGGGCGCACACACTGCCTCAGAAGGTTCCATGGCCACAGGTTTTGGACGTGTTTGATGCCAAATTCCAATCTGCCACAGGAAGAGGATTGACAGAAGACAACCTAAAGTTCTTAGCTGGAAAGGCATTCAGGAGTCCTCAAGTACAAGATTTCACTAACATGTCATGGTCATGGTTCTGCAAGGAGCCTCTGTCAGGACAGAACTTAACTTTTTGGGAGTGGTTCTTTGAAGGTCACCAAGGAGCACAGCCTTAGAGCTTTGGGCTTTGTGGGACACCCGCAGGCTGAGGAAATGATAAAAAACTCCAAGCCTAGGGCTCCTGCGCTTCTCTGACTCAGAAGTTGGGGGAGGCAATATGGCATGGAAGACACCACTAAAGACTGTGTTCAGAGGCAGGTATTCCTGCTTCAGCCTTGTACCAGTAACTCCTTTGTCCGCTGGGTGAGGTGCTAAGGTACAGTTTGGGGCATGTGCTCTAGCAGACCTTCAATTCGTCCTGTACCTGAACCTAAAGAGCAGCAAGTACTACACCACAGCCAACAATGGGTGTGTCAAGCCTCGTCTAATTCTTAACATCCCAGCAGCAGGGCACGTCAGGGGAATCTTAGCCCAGTGCTCCACAAGCAATGTATCCAAGGCATGATGCCGTAGATCCACCTCCTGTGAGCACCAAGCCATCTCATTGTGCTCGGTATTATAAGACACTTTGGCTTCTCACATCAGCTATTTCTGAAGGTCAAAGAGGGGGTCAATCAGGTTCTAATGAGTGTTTTTTAAGGTTCATGCTACAGAAGAAGGATCAAACTACCACCGGGCTCATAAAACCACCCCTGGAAATGCTCACAACTCCTAGGAAAGCCTTGCCAAATATGTGAACTTGGTTAACAAAATGTTTTAATATAGGAGTGACAATGTGTCTCCACAACGCCCCCACAACAACCCTGCTGATTGTCCTGACACCCTGGAAAGCCTGCCAGACACAGACTTCTCAGCCTCCGTGTGGTCCTCAGTGTTTGGCAGCGTGACAGACAGGGACTGACTGGAAAAGTGGACACTTGTCCGTGGTGGAAAATATTATTTGCATGCTGTTCACAACTAATGGATGTTAAGAAACAGTACAGAATCTTCTCATATTTGTCTGTCATAAACCTAGTAAATGTTTATCAGTGTTTGTAGGAGTTCCTTTTGGGTGTTGTATTAGCTAATATGAATACAAGTGTGCCGATGGAGGCTCATAAGTGCTGCAATCCCATTTTTTCATAATAATAATAATAATAATAATAATAATAATAATAATAATAATAATAATAATAATAATAATTAACAAAATTCTGTGGGCCAGGTTTAACACTTTGCTCTTGTTTAGGAAGAAATTAAGTATGATTTGCAGGTACCTGAAAGGATCACTTGACCTTTGGCCTCAACCCATGGAGCTAGTCTGCTATCAGGAACACTCAACTGAGACTTTCCATTCATCCACTTACACACACACACACACACACACACACACACACTCTCTCTCTCTCTCTCTCTGCGGCTCAGTCACCCACCTTTCCCACGGCCCGGCCTCCCAGCACAGAGAAGGTCACCCCCATGGCCTTGCTCATCAGGGTCTTGATCCTCACCACGCGGGACACCTTGGCGCCATTCAGGTAACACTTGACCTGCGGGATGCCACTGCCGGCAGCCACGGGCTGTGAGGCGGAGGGGAGGAGGGAAGGAGTGTCAGTGAGGGCCACAGAATGGTCCCCAAAATAGTGGCTTCAGAGCTAGTGACGTTTTCTTACTTTTTGATATCGCTGGGCACATGAGAGCAACAGCATCACACAGCATTGACTCAAAGCCTGTGTACTGCTGCAAGGGATGAAGGAATGAAGAAGCTGCTTACTCTTGCATAAGGGACTTGGACAGCATAGGGAAGAGCTAAAGTAGAAAGAGTTTGTAGGATGGGTCAGGCCAGGCTGGGTTAGGTTAGAAAGGGGGTGAAAGAATGAAGAAGCCAGTTAACTCTTGCATAAGGGATTTGGACAGCATTGAGATGAGCTAGAGTAGAAAAAGAGTTTGTAGGATGGGTCAGGCCAGGCTAGCTTAGGTGTGGGGGGGGCTGGGTTAGGTTAGGAAGGGGGTGAGAGTGAGGAAGCTGGTCAACTCTTGCATAAGGGATTTGGACAGCATAGGGATGAGGTAGAGTAGAAAACAGTTTGCAGGATGGGTCAGGCCAGGCTGGGTTAGGTGTGGGGGGCTGAGTTAGGTTAGGAAGAGGAGGGGACAGTGGGATTGGTTGGTTTAATAAGGGCAGGAAAGAATGAAGAAGCTGGTTAACTCTTGCATACAGGATTTGGCAGCACAGGGATGAGTTAGTGTAAAACAGAAATACAGACACACAAACCCTCACATAAAACTCAAAAGATCAACACAAGACTTAACTCAACTTGTGTCTACTCCAACAAGGCATATCCGGACACACTCACCTCCACATAAGAGCCGAGGAAGGCAGCCACAAGCGCCGGGCCAATGTTCAGCGCGACAAACAGCAGGTAGGGGAGAGTTAGCGCCTCCTGCTGCACCCCGCAGTCACTGTCTGAGGCCCGGCTAAGGAAAGTTGGTGGGAAACTTAAGACAGTATTCATTTGTTAATCATTTACTAGCATCATAATTCTTTTCATCACTCTCCACTCCCCGTCCTAACCTACCCAAAGATGCCACACCTGACCCAGCCTGGCTTGACCCAGCCTTCAAACTTTTGTTCTACTCAAGCTCATCCCGATGCTGTCCAAATCCCTTATTTTATTTTATTTATTTTTTTACAGCTAAGGAGACAGTTCAAAGATAAGTAAAAATTGCCGTAGAAATTCAAAGATAAGTAAAAATTGCCGTAGAAATTCAAAGATAAGTAAAAATTGCCGTAGAAATTCAAAGATAAGTAAAAATTGCCGTAGAAATTCAAAGATAAGTAAAAATTGCCGTAGAAATTCAAAGATAAGTAAAAATTGCCGTAGAAATTCAAAGATAAGTAAAAATTGTCGTAGAAATTCAAAGATAAGTAAAAATTGCCGTAGAAATTCAAAGATAAGTAAAAATTGCCGTAGAAATTCAAGAAGTAAAAATGGAAAGACTGAGTGGCGGGAATGTGATAATTGAAGATCCTTAAGACATGACTGAGCAAAACAAAAAGTTCCAGCAAGTTTTTACAATAGAATCAAATTTCAAGTTACCGCAACCGCACTGATGATTTTTCAGTACCGCGCCACCTCTGGCAGACAGTTAAACGAGCCTGTTTGCAGATGATGCAAAATTGCTAAGACATACTAGAAACAGTAAAGACTGTGATATTCTCTAAGACCTGAACAAGATTTGGAAATGAAGTATTGAATGGGAGATGAAATTCAATGTGAAGAAATGTCATGTAATGGAAATGGGGAAGAGTGAAGGGAGACCAAAATGGACATATAAAATAGGAAATGGAGAAATATTAACCCGACAGCTTCGGCGGACCCCATTTGGGGCTCGACTCAAAACCCCTAATTCCAGCTAATTGTTGGTGGTGGCGGCATAGTGCAACCCACCATGCATGGTCATTGTGGTGGGTGAGTGATCTTGAGGTGGGCTTATTTGTCATAGGTTGTGTTGTAAGGTCATGGCAGACTGAATTAGCTACCCATACAGTAATCACTTGTTAAACTCTCTAAAGTAGACAACAAGCGACTCTCGGCTAGATGCCGCACGTCACGACTGCTTGTTTTGTAACAAACACTGCCCATAACAATGGAGGAAAAGTAAATATTTTAACGGCTTTATGGTCATGAGAGGAGTACTCTGATGTATGTTCCATGCTCTTTTTTTAGTTTCAAAATGCAGTGTAATGTTGCCGTTTCTCGGCCACCTCTCGGCTTTCCCACAGCCGAAGCCCACGGGCTAAAGAGAGTTCAAGAAGAGAGAGATCTGGGAGTGACAATACAAGATAATCAACAGCCTGAAAGTCATGTAAATCGGATATTCAGTGATACGTATAATATGGTGAGAAATATAGGATTAGCATTCCACTACATGGATAAGGATATGAAGAAAAAGTTAGTAACCAATATGATTAGGACAAAATTGGAATATGCAGAGGCAGTGTGGTCTCCCATAAGAAACACAAAAAAACTAGAAAGAATACAAAGAATGACAACAAATATGGTTCCAGGGCTGGAGAGATTGCCGACATATAAGGAAAGACTAAAGGAAATGGACCTACCAACACTAGACCAAAGAGGAAAGGGGAGACCTAACACTAATTTATAAATTATTGAGCAAAATGGAAGAAGTAGATAATGAGGAGTTACTACTAAAAGAAGGAATAAACACCAGGAACACAAGAGGACACAGTAAAAAATTTAGGAGGAAGATGCTTGGGAGACATAAAGAAAAATAGCTTACCGCAAAGAAATATAGAGGTTCGGAAAAGACTAAGTGAGGATGTAGTATCGGCAAAGAGTGTGCAAAGCTTTAAGGATAAGTTAGACAAATACAGATACGGAGACGGGACCACACGAGCGTAAGCCCAGGCCCTGTAAAGCCACAACTAGGTAAATACACATAATAACAGTCTATGTCTCCCCTAAAACCAAAGGTTGGAATGAGGCAAGATATAACACTATGCTGGAAGACACAATACGGGCACTGACAGATGAAATAAAAAATATTAAAAAGGTATTATTAACAGGAGACTTAAATTGCAGAGAAATGAAATGTGAAAATTAGACAACAGAGGGTGGTGGAAATACCTGGGGAAGTAAACTATTGAGGCTGGCAACAGATAACCTGGTGACGCAGTGGGTGCAAGGAGAAACAAGGCTGAGAGGGGATCACCAACCATCAAGACTTGACCTAATTTTCACAAAAAACGTGGAGTTGGATGAAGGAGTCACTCACGAGTGCCCCTTAGGAAAGAGTGACCATGAACTATTGGCGATGAAAACTTTGGAAGGATGTGAATATTGAGATGAGGCTTATAAGGAAAAAAGGAAAAACTACGTTAGGGCAGATTACATTGGACTCAAGACTCTTCGGCGGGGTAGACTGGACTGGTATGAAGAGGAGTACTGATATTCAAGAGAAATATGACGTTTTTATGAATATTTACAACAGAGGAACAGAGATATATGTTCCATACTACACAGTAAAAACTAAATTAGAGAAAACATGGTTTGGATGGAGGTGCGGAACAGCAAGAAGAAATATCAATAAGGCAAGGAGGAATTTAAAGAAAAGACCAAATAAGAACATAGGGACAAATATAAAAAGCAAGAAATGATTACGTGAAAATAAGGAGAGAGGAGAAAGCTAAATTTGAAAGAAGAATAGTTTTTATATGTAAAGAAGAACCAAAAATGTTTTATAAATTAGTAAACGGGAAGTTAAAAAGAAATGAAGGAGTGGAAAGGATAAAAGAAAAAAATGTATTCTACGAAACAGACAAAGAAATTGCAGAAATATTAAATAAAAAATTCATAAAGTGTTTACGAAAGAAACTGACTTTGACTGGGGCTCAGAAATTGCAATGAAGGGAAATTAAATCTTGTAAAGGTTGAGAAAGGGGAACTGTTGCACCTGATGAAAACCTTAGAGGGAAGGAAAGCTACGGGACCGGATGACATCTCCGGTCAAGTGCTAAAAGTGTAGAAATGAATTACTGGAGCCACTTCATGACATAATAACATGCTCTATGAATACAGGAAAAGTGCCCTTAGAGTGGAAGAGAGCGAACATTGTACCAATTTATAAAAGTGGAGATAAAACTGAACCACTAAATTATAGGCCAGTCTCTTTGACAAGTGTAATGTGCAAGATTTGTGAAAGTATAATAAAAAACAATGGGTTGATCATTTAGAAAAGGAAAACATGATAAATGAAGGACAGTTTGGATTTAGAAAAGGGAAATCATGTGTCACCAACTTTCTGTGTTTCTACTCAGGAGCAACAGACATGGTGCAAGAAAGAGAAGGGTGGGCTGATTGTGTGTATCTCAATTTGAAAAAAGCTTTTGACAAGGTTATGCACAAAAGGTTAACCTGGAAACTACAGCAGTGGGGAGGAATGGGCGGAAAGGTTATAGAGTGGATGAAGGATTACTTAACAGGAAGAGAAATGAGGACGGTGATTAGAGAAGAGAAATCAAATTGGAGGAGAGTAGAGAGTGGAGTTCCTCAAGGCTCAGTTCTGGCACCAATAATGTTCATGATATATATAAATGATATGCCCATGGCTATAAAAAGTTGTATGAGCCTTTTTGCAGACGATGCAAAGTTAATGAGAAAAGTGAGGACGGAGGAAGACTGTGAGGAGCTGCAAAAAGACTTGGATAGGGTGTACAGATGGAGCCAGTTATGGGAGGTGGAATTTAATGCAAACAAATGCCATGTTATGGAAATGGGGAAAAGTAAAAAAACACCGAGGAAAACATACAGGATGGGAGGAGACAACTTAAAGGTGGTACATGAAGAAAAGGATTTGGGAGTAACGATGCAAGACACACTATCCACAGAGAAGCATATAAACAAGCTGTTTGGAAAAACCTACAAGATGCACAATATAACAGGAGCTGCCTTGTATAGGCCAACCGGCCTCTTGCAGACTCCTTACATTCTTATGTTCATTCCATTTTACAGACAAATAAATGATATAGAATTGCAACTAAAATGGTCCCAGAACTCTTGAATATGACGTATGAAGACAGACTGAGGGAGATGGACTTGACGACACTGGAACAAAGAAGGGAGAGAGGAGATCTGATCACGCTGTATAAGTTGGTAAATAAGTTTGATGAGGTGGATAGAGATGATCTCTTCTCTACTGCAAGAACACAGGGGCTGAGAGGACATGGAAAGAAACTTCATAAAGGAACCTGTTTGAGTGACTTCAAAAAGTGGGTATAGTTTTCCACATAGAAGTGTTAACACATGGAACAGCTTGCGGGAAGAGGTGGTGGAGGCGAGCAGTGTCCACCAAATGAAGGAAAGGCTGGATGAATGTATTTATGGAGACAGGACTACTAGAGCTTAGCTCGGGCCACCTAGACTACAAATAGTTAAATACACACACACACACACACACACACACACACACACACGCACATCTATCCTTCCCTCTCTCTTCCTTTTCCTTCCCTACCCTTTCATCCTTTCCTTTCTCTTTCCCTTCCCTTGAGTCTAGTATGGATCAAACCGTGGGTGCATGAGTCTCCCCTTCCCCTACACACACACACACACACACACACACGTGGAACAGACTTGACGAGGAGACTGTGTGCAAAAACGATTCATGAATTCAAAGCCAAACTGGATAATAAGCGTTATGGAGACGGGACAGCACGAGCCTAGTACAGCTCTTTTCCTGTATTTCACAACTAGGTAAATACACACACACACACACACACACACACACACACACACACATGGCAGGCTATGGCAGACAGCACCTGTGTGAAGACTGCCGCTGCCCGTGCCTCCGTCATGCGTCCCTCCGTGGTGATGGTGTTGAACAGCTCGCCGCCGCCGCCAGGGAATTCCACCACCAGATGAACGTGCAACAGGGTCTCCACCACCTTGAAGAGCCTGCAGTGATGAAATGGTGGTGAGGATGGTGGTGGTGGTGGTGGTAGGGTGTGTTACTTAACCACTAGAGCGGAGGTTCTTAAATTTTTTGCTAGCTACTTTTCTCCCAGAGTTGACGCCCCTCTTGGAAATTATTAGCGGCAGCACACCCTCCAGTTCAAGAGCCAGTGCACTAGAGTACTGGTGTGTTACAGGTACACTCTCTTCACTTATACATCAAGAATAAATATCTAAGTCGTCCCTCAATAACTGTTCTCTGTCAAGGTTGTGTGCCTGCCCAGACTGTGCAATTCCGTGTTCACCACTACAGACTGTCTCACACACACCCTGCTGCTAATGCTGACAATGATGATGATGCTAACCGCAAGACAGCATTTAAAAGTTACACCTCAGTTTCTGGCAATGTGAAAAGTTTGGAAAGTTTTGTTTAGTTGGCGCAACATATGTGGTCGTATGCTGGAGAGACGGAAGGGGAAGGAATTATAGGATAAGGGAACAGATCACAGGAGACAGGACACAACCCCCGATTAATACCTGGAACCCATTCACTGCTGGGTGGACAGGGGCGTAGGGTATCGGAAAAGCCGCCCAAATTTTTCCACTCCGCCTAGGAATCGAACCCGGGCTCTCTCGGTTGTGAGCCGAGTGTGGCAATGTGAAGCAAACACAATATACGTGTAAATGAAATGCGCACTAATTTATGATCGCAGGAACCGAGGTGTTCTCCTACCGTGACATTACTGACTAGGTTATCTTGGGTCGTTATAACAAGGTCAAGTATATTATTTTGTCAAGTTGGTTCAGAAACCATTTGGCTTAGATAATTTTCTTCAAGAAATTCGATCATTCTATGTGACTTGCCTTCTGTACCTGACAGTGTCGCCCAGTCGATATGGGGGAGGTTAAAGTCTCCTAGTATCAGAGAGTCGCTGTTATTAAGTGACTGCCTTAAGACGCTGTACATTTCAAGGTCGTCATCGAGTGATTGCCCGGGAGGCCTGTAAGTGACAGATATATTTAAATTAACTTTTGCAATGTTTACTCGCACGCACAAATGTTCAACGTTACTGTCTCTTGGTGTTTTGTCAGTGGGTTGCAAATAGCTTTTGACAAAAAGGGCGACGCCGCCGCCTCTACGGTTTACACGATCTTTGTTGAAGAGTCTGTAGCCATCTATGTTGTATTCGGAACTTAAATCAATATCTGTGGTGTCGATAAATGTTTCGGTTATAGCAATTATGTCAAAATATTGTGTCAGAGCAAGACATCTT
>NC_066521.1:8285707-8298207 GCF_024679095.1 Eriocheir sinensis
GATGATGAGAACAACTATTACAGACAGGAAATCAAGTTGGAAAAATGTCATGAGTGGAGTTCTGCAAGGCTCTGTGTTGGCCCCAATTATGTTTGCAGCATATGTTAATGATATGACAGAAGGAGTGGATAGCTATATGAGTCTGTTTGCCGATGACGCTAAGATAATGAGAAGAGTGGAAAAAGAGGAGGACTGCTTGCTGCTCCAGAGAGACCTGGACACAGTGTGGGGGTGGAGCAGGAAGTGGGAAATGGAATTTAATACCAAAAAGTGCAGTGTTATTGAATTTGGAAAGAGTGGAATGCAACTAGAGGGACATTATAAGTTGGGTAAGGATAAGTTAGACAAGAAGACAGAAGAAAAAGACCTTGGAGTGATGATCACAGAGAACTTGTCTCCAGAGAGACGTGAATAAAATATCAGCTGAGACACAACCTGCTGAGGAACATCAGAGCAGCGTTCACATACCTTGGTGAGGACATGGCAAGGAAATTGACTGTGACCTTGATACACCCTAGACTAGAATATGCATCAGTGGCTTGGTCGCCATCACTTAAGAAACACGTTAGAAAACTGGAGAGGATACAGAGAGCGGCAACAAAAATGGCACCTAGTCTGAGCGGCCTGCCTTATGAAGAAAGATTGCTGAGGCTGAACCTCCCTACACTGGAAAGTAGAAGAGAAAGAGGAGATTTAATAGCAGTGTATAGGGTGATGAATGGTGTAGAGAAATCGGATAGAGATGACCTCTTGATAAGAGAAGAGAGAAACTTAAGAGGAAATGGAAAACTGTTGAGAAAAGGAATGTGTAGAAGAGACATCAAGAAGAACAGCTTCCCGCAGAGATGTGTGGGGGTCTGGAATGGGCTGGAGAGGGAAGTGGTGCAGGCTAAGTCAATAAGCGCATTTATGGCCAAGTTAGATGGAAGTAGTTGGAAAGGCAGGACAGCACCAGCACAGCTCCGTTCCTGTAAATCACAACTTTAGGTAAACTAGGTAAATACACACACACAAATGCTTCCTTCCTTTCCCTTTCCTTTCCATTCCTCCCCTCCCCTTCCCTCCCCTAAACTTACCTCCATGGGGTCGGGGTCGTCGCTGAAGGTCAGGGCTAGTACATAAGAGGGGGGGCACTAGCCAGGTACTCGTGGCAGCAATCTCTTCTGAGTTGGACCACTGCGCTGGGTCCTGAACTAGCAGTCGGGTGATGAGGTTGCTGGCGGGGGCGGAGGTGTGTCCTGGGCTGTCAAAGGTGCCCCCCGCCAGGATGTGTCGTTTCAGCCCTACCACTGTAGAAGCCTGCGGAGTGGTGGTAGTAGTAGTAGTAGTAGTAGTAGTAGAGGTTATGGCAGAGTGTAAGGTTACTGAGGGCAAGTGAAGGGAGACTCAAGTAACCTTAGGAAACTCTATACAAGGACACACACAACACACAGAACCAGAGAATTAGAATTGTAAACAGAATCCCATTGACGAGTATCAGAGGTTATGGCAGAGTGTAAGGTTACTGAGGGCAAGTGAAGGGAGACTCAAATAACCTTAGGAGACTCTATACAAGAACACACACAACACACAGAACCAGAGAATTAGAATTGTAAACGGAATCCCACTGAGCAGCAGCAGCATAAGAATGCCTGGGAGCAGCACAGAGAGCAGAAAATAAGTTAATCAATGTAAAAAGCAGTTAATATAGTGAAATGAGTCGAGGTCCAGGAAGTTATAAGGCTAACTGTAATAGTATATCTCTTATAACAAAACCAGCAATATTATTATTATTAGTAGTAGTAGTAGTAGTAGCACAATAATACTAGTAATATTCTGTATACAAGGAATGGTGAGCCTGCTTCCTAAGACATACAAAGTGTGTTGGCGTACCTGTCAGTGCCTCTGAGGGAAGATATTTGACGTGTCTGAGTCGTCACTGAGCCTGTCCAGCACGGCCTTGATAGGAGTGTGGAGTGACCTAAAAAATTGACCATAGGTAACATGTAGGCATATTGCACACACACACACACACACACACAGGGCAAAACATTGTTCCTTATCACAGTTTACTGCATGCTGGGGTCACACATTTTGGCAGAAGTCCTTGACCTTACCCTCCTTGACCTTGCCTGCTGCTGCTGCTGATCTCAGGGAGAGAGAGATTTACACAGATATTCAAACCACACACACACACACCTTATGGTCCACACTGGGCGGTCTGCCCTTAAACCTGCCCTCAGTGAAATTATATTAATCAAATGGCACCAAGACTTTGCATTTCTACTTTAGTGAATACTGAGGTGAAGGAAGTGTTGCTCAAGCTTGTTTTTAAGGGGAAAAGAGAGAGAGAGAGAGAGAGAGAGAGAGAGAGAGAGAGAGAGAGAGAGAGAGAGAGAGAGAGAGAGAGAGAGAGAGAGAGAGAGAGAGAGAGAGAGAGAGAGAGAGAGAGAGAATAAATAGAACAATGAAGAAAAAATATGCAATTGAAATTGAAATGACCCATGATGACCCAGAGAGATGCAGGGGTCAGGCCACAGAAAAAGAGCAAGTTTGGAGCACTACAATGACCCAGAGAAATGCAAGGGTCAGGCCACAGAAAAAGAGCAAGTTTGGAGCACTACAATGACCCAGAGAGATGCAGGGGTCAGGCCACAGAAAAAGAGCAAGTTTGGAGCACTACAATGACCCAGAGAGATGCAGGGGTCAGGCCACAGAAAAAGAGCAAGTTTGGAGCACTACAATGACCCAGAGAGATGCAGGGGTCAGGCCACAGAAAAAGAGCAAGTTTGGAGCACTACAATGACCCAGAGAGATGCAAGGGTCAGGCCACTCACCAGCACAGTGGACATCCTCTGGTCCGCCCAGGAGGGTGTGCCGGAGGGCCAGGAGCACCTCATCCCCTGGTCTATGGTGCTGGTGATGAGGGGACCAGCTCACTCCACGCCCAGGCCAGGGAGACGCTGCTCAGCTTCTTCACACAGCTGGGGACACAGGGCACAGAGTTATAATGATAATACTTTCCTATAGGTTCATGGTACACCAGAAGGGTCACACTGCCATCTTTCTTTATTTCTGTTTAGGTATTTCAATTGTTTATTTTCCAGAGAGAAGGAAAATAAAACTTATCCAGGTTAGGTAACATTAGTTTTGTGAACCTTCCCACCATGGCAGTGTTATGAGTTACAGGAGGCAGGAAAGCTGTGTTACTGATGCCAAGATTCTGAGTTTAAAGAGACAGAGAGAGAAAAAGTATCCAGGTTGGGTTACGTTAGTTTTGTGAACCTTCCCACCATGGCAGTGTTATGAGTTACAGGAGGCAGGAAAGCTGTGTTACTGATGCCAAAATTCTGAGTTTAAAGAGACAGAGAGAGAAAATGTATCCAGGTAAGGTTACGTTAGTTTTGTGAACCTTCCCATCATGGCAGTTACATGAGGCAGGGAGGCTTGCAAGGCTGTTTTACTGACGCACAACTTCTCAGAGATTCAGGAGAGAGAGAGAACGAAACTATCCAGGTTAGGTTAGGTTAGTTTTGTTGTGGCTTTCTGAGGTGGCTGAACAATGCTACACATTTATATACCTGGACTGACTTTTCTTTTTCCTTTTTTTCTTTATGATTATTTTGGGGCAATCACTGTTTCAAGGGAGAAAACAAAACTATCAAGGTTACTTTAGGTTAGTTAATAACAGTAGTAGTAGTAGGAGTAGTAGCAACAGTTACCAAAGACTAGAACCTTATATTCTTTCCTTCAATAATGATAATAATAATGATAACAATAATAATGATATTAATAATAATAATAATAATAATAATAATAATAATAATAATAATAATAATAATAATAATGATAATGATGATAGTAATAATAATAATAATGATAATAATAATTGGCATGGCACTTATGACATAACTAAGATTTAACTCATTAGCAATTATTTATTTATCAATTATTACTGTCATTTATTTACCATTACTTTATTAAGTTAGTTTTGTGTGCCTTCTCACATCATGGTGATATTTTGAGGCGGCAGAACTAAACTATACATTTACCACATTTGCTTTTCTTTCTTCTTTATTACTTTATATTTAGTGTAAGTAAGAACAAAAGGTGCCAACAGAGAGACAGGGGAGCCACCAGGAACAAAATAGCATTGCCTGCATCAGGAGACACAGTGCTATCAATGTAACCAGTCTGTCTGCCTTGCCTTCCTGCCTAAACACACCAAGTCTCTGCAGGTATGTGGTTCCTGAGTGAAGACACTCGGCTGTAACTTGTAAACTAACCACGGGCCATTCTGGAAAATACTTTCATTGTGATTCCCGCTCAACATTACCTGTAATACTTCCTACCTAACCTTACATAGCCTAACCGCCAAGTGGCCACAGACTACCCATATGCTTTTCAGAAGGCCACCCATCAATCCAGACTCAAGAAGAAACCGCCCAGTGAATCAAGAGTGAGTTCTGGGCAGCATGAGCCAATCATAACTGGCGCCACTATAAAAATTGCCTGCGCCATGACAGGCTTGAGCCAACCACCATCCAGGCCCATGAAGAAAGCCTACCGGCGCTACAGGCGGAGATGTAAAAACTTGCTTACTGATTATACTCAGCGCTCACCAAGATCACAAGTGGACAAACCAGAACAAAACCAGGCAAATTAATGTTTTTTGCCGCTGTGTGTGTGTTCCCCCAGTGAGCGTTGGACGCCAGCGACTTATTATCCAAAATCTCTAGAATCACACCCAAGCTTATTGAGGTAAAAAGTGGACAAACCAGAACAAAACCAGGCATATTAATGTTTTCTGCTGTGTATTGCCCCATGCATGGTGGACACCAGAGCCACTCATTTCTGCAGGAGGCATTTTTCACAACACCGGCCCGCGTAGTGGGCCACCCCCGCCCTGCACTGTGTATTCCCGCCACCCCTCACTGCCTGCCCAGTATATTTAAACTAACCAAGCCTTACTTTACGTAACCTAGCAAACAGGGGGACTTTGCTCCCTCTCAACCCCCTTCTATTTCTAGGAAGTCCTTTGTTAATGCACTGCATTCAGGGAGTAAAAATAATCCATGTTGTAAGCATTAACTTGGCCAGAGGTGGCTGTGCACGCTTCCCTAAATATTTTGCAGAGTCAGTCTTATTGATTGAATGCTATTTCAATCATCTGTTTATATATTAAACCTTTTTTTCACTTCCTTCCTTCTCTCTTCATGTAACTTAGTATTGAGCTGTTCATCCTTTCTGGGGTTCATAGGTGTACCTCAGGACCCCTGGGTAAGGAACACACTGTGGTAACCCAATGTGACAGAGATGAGCACCAAGGCAATGAGTAGCTATGCTCTAGACCCCAAACTTCACCTGTCACAAGCTTACCTCTTGAGTCTTTAATTTGACAGAGATGAGCACTGAGGCAAGGTGTCCCGGAGCGATGGGTGCCTGTACCCCGCACCCCCATAGGCCCCCCAGGGTAACGGAGCTACGCCCTGGAGCAACGAGGACCTGGGGAAGGCACACTGTGGTAACTCCGATGTCACGCCCGCCCTGTTACAACGCAGGATGTGACAAAGATGAGCTCTGAGGCGACGCGCACCTATAGTAGTAGTAGCAGCTATAGCATAAGCCCTAAACTTGACCTTACACTCAAATTTAAGGTCTGCAGGAAGAGGGAAGAGAGAGGAAGAGGAGGAGGAGGAGGAGGAAGGAAGAGAGTAACGTAGAAAATTTTACCTTACCCTCACCCAGCACCCATATTTATAGGCCTACTGCTCCACTAGACCGCCCTACTATAAGCTTACCGATGCCCCAAGGTCTCTCCCATAGGCCTACTTACTTTTATAGGCGGGCGAGGTCAGGAACGTGAAATAAACGTAGATCTTTTTGAACGCCGCCCACACGTGCAGCTCCCCGCGGCAAAACGTAAACAAACCGAGTCGACGCGTTCTAGCGGCTCCTTTTTTTCTTTTCCTTGTCTCTTCCGCTTTCTTTCTTTCTCTTTGCCTTTTCTCTTCCTCTTTGTCTCCTTATCTTCCTTTCTCTTTCTTTTTTCATCCTTTTCTTCTTATCCTCCGTTCGTATCTCTCTCCTCGTTCTAGCGGTTTTTTCAGCCCTTTTCTTCTTTTCCTCCGTTCGTATCTCTCTCCTCGTTCTAACGGTTTCCTTTTCCTTTTCTTTTGTCTCTTCCTCTTTTCTTTCTTTCTCTTGCATTTTCTCTTCCTCTTTGTCTCCTTATCTTCCTTGCTCTTTCTTTTTCATCCCTTTTCTTCTTTTCCTCCGTTCGTATCTCTCTTCGTTCTAGCGGTTCTTTTTTTTTTCTCTTCTTTCTTCCTTTCTCTCTTTCTTTCTCCTCCTTTCTTTCTGCCTTTCTTCTTCCTTCCTTTCTTCTTTCTCTTTCCTCCGTTCGTATCTCTCCTCGTTCTAGCGGTTCATTTTATATGTATTTTTCTTAATTATCTTTTATTATGACTTTTAAGGTTGAATCAAGGAATATTAAGTTAGTTTAAATATAAAGGAATATAATCAGACCTTAATTATGGCATCGTTTTTCTCTTTTCTCTCCGTCTTTTCCGTTTCTCTTCCTCTCCTTCTCTTATGTTTCGCTTCCTTCCTTTCTTATCCTTTCTCTCCTCTTTAATTCTTCCCTTCGTATCTTTTTCTTCTTCCTTTCTCTTTTTCTTCTTTATCTCCTTCATTCTGTTTCCTTTTCTTCCTTTCTTTCTCTCCTTTCTTTTTAGAAAAATATTTTTAGAAAGAAGTTTAAGAAGTAGTGTAATTTTGTTGATCTCAAAATGTTCCTCCATCATCTGGCTCTTTAGGCTGCTAATATGACGCTCGTAGCTATTTCCAGTTTTCAGATGTAGGCGATGAGAGACAAGTCTCTAAATCGTGCGAGCCATCCCCACCCGCGGCGATGGCTCGGCCAGGGAGGTGGGACGTACCGTCATAATATTAATATAACTTAAGCTTGATTGGCTAATAAACAAGATTATATCTTCTACAAAACATTTGTATAAGGACAAAAGTATCCTCTCAATATTTAGAGGGAAAAAAATAAAAGAGAGCTACAAGGAATCTCAAAAATTTTGATATGTCTTCCTTCTCTTTTCACAAGCATAATATCGGAATATAAATCAACCAAATTAACCTTTTTATAATCGTTGCAACACCTATCATGTTTAAATTGATATAAATGTAATAAAAATCATGAAAAAATCAACCGTCCGAATCATCACGACTCTAAAAAGCAAATGTGTGGTCACGTCCTTTTCCAGCACGAGGCTTCACGGGTGATACACGGCAACACCTTCGCCGGGCATCGCTGCGTCACCGAAATAATTTACATCTCGCTAATTGGCACGTTTTTAAAGCGAGAGCTTACGATACACCCTGACAATATTACATACGAGATGCAAAAAATCATAAAATAGAACTTGCATCGAAAATAACAGCTCTGAGGGCGTGGTTGTCCCTCAGGGCCAAGGCAACAAAGTTTTGCACATTCACACAAAATCTCGCGGCACTCAGTCCCATACACTTTACAATAAGTGCTATGGCCGGACCATCCCACTCTCCGAATCATCACCGCTCTCCCCTACTAATTAAATAGGCTACACTAGAGGGGGGGAGAGGGAGGAGGTGGTTTGGGAAAGCTAAAAATAGTGACAAAAGTGTGTTCATGACATTGGCTAGAGCGTTTGTCGGGACGAGAGAGAGAGAGAGAGAGAGAGAGAGAGAGAGAGAGAGAGAGAGAGAGAGAGAGAGAGAGAGAGAGAGAGAGATAGGGAAGAAAATGAAACGAAAATGAAGGGTTAGGAAGGAATGGTAGGGAAAGGTTGAGAAAGGAAGGATTGAAGAGAAGGGTATGAATGGGTTGAGAGAGGAAGAGGAATGGGATGAGAAGGAAGGGATGGGAAGGAAGGAAGGAAGCAATGGAAAGGGAAGGTATTTATGGGTTGGGATAGGTTGAGAAGGAAGGAAGGGAAGGGACGGAGGGTAGGGAACGGTTGGGTAGGGTAGGGAAGGGGAGTGATGAGAAGGGGAGGAACGGGAAAGGCAGGGAAGGGAGAGGAAGGGAAGGGAAGGGAAGAAAAGCGTCGGGAAGGGAAAGGTAGGGAAGGGTTAGGAAGGCAAGGGTATAGGGTTGGGAAGGGAACAGATGGGATGGTAAAGGAAAGGGAAGGGAAGGGATACTTTCCCTTCCCTTTCCTTTCCCTTCCTTCCTTTACCATTCCATCTGTTCCCTTGCCTTCCCAACCCTTCCCTTTCCTTCCTACCCTTCCATTCCTTTCCTTTCCTTTCCTTATCCTTTTTTCCGATACTTTCCCTTCCCATCCCTTTCCTTCCCTCCATCCCTTCCCTTCCATACTCTCCTCTTCCCTATCCTACCCCTCCCTTCCATTCCTTTTTCCTTTCCTAACTCTTTTTTTCCGATTGGTTGGGAAGGGAAGGGAACCGATAGGATGGTAAAGGAAGGAAGGGAAAGGAAAGGGAAGGGAAGAGAAGGGATGGGAAGGAAAAGGATCGGAAAAAAGGGTAAGGAAAGGAGAGGAATGGAAGGGAGGGGTAGGGAAGGGAAGGAAGGGTTGGGAAGGGGAGAGTATGGCAGGGAAGGGATGGAGGGAAAGGAAGAGGGAAGGGGGAGAAGGGTGGGTATCCGTCTATCTGTCTGTCTGTTTAGTTTCTCAAGAAACGTATTTTACTGTATTTTATTATTCTTTTATATCTCTTAACATTTTTGCTTCTATTTTTCTACTTCTATTCCTAATCATATTTTCTCTTGCTATCTTTTTCTTATTTTTTTCCTCTCATCATTTTTATTGTATTTTTTTCAATCCTGTTCTGTATATATCCTTTTACTGTCATCTTTTTCTCATTCCGTTTATTATCATTTTGTCTCTATCTTTATCTCTATCTATCTATCTCCTCAAGTCTGTACTTTTTTCTTCTTCTTCCTCTTGTTTTCTTTCCTTTTCTTCCTCTCTTCTTTTCATTCTAGTTTTTTCCCCTCTCCTCCCCTCCTCCTTCTCTCTTTCTTCTTTCTCTTCTTTTCCCTACTTTCTCTTCTCTTCCTTTTCTCCCTCTTCCTCTTCCTTCATTTTTTTGTTCTTCTTCTCCTCCTCCTCCTCCTCCTCCTTTCCTTCTCTTTCCTCATGCCTTCCGTCTCCTCTTCATCCTCCTCCTTTTCCTACTCCTTCATTTTCTTCTACTATTTCTTCTCTTCTCCCTCTTTCTCATGCCTTCCTCCTCCTCTTCTCTCCTCCTCCTCCTCCTCTTTCGCTCCTGGGTACGCGGACGCCTTTCCCGGAGGCGCCTCCTCCTGACCTTGGAGGTGTGCCCTTCTTAACCCCAACACAGCTGTCCGTTGCTGTCTCTCTCTCTCTGTTCTTCCTTTCCCTTTCTCGTTATTTATATATTTATTTATCTCCTGTCTCTTCCTTCATCTCTCTCTCTCTCTCTCTCTCTCTTGATTGATTGATAGTTTATTGTTGCAAGTAAAACAACAAAGGAGAAAGGAGGAGCATGCCATCCCAAGTACAGAGTGTGATTATACAAGTACCAAGGCAGTACAGAGTGTGATTATACAACTAAGGATACATGTGTAAGTACATGTGCAAGTAAGTACATGTGTACATGTGCAAGTAAGTACATGTGCAAGTAAAACAACAAAGGAGAAAGGAGGAGCATGCCATCCCAAGTACAGAGTGTGATTATACAAGTACCAAGGCAGTACAGAGTGTGATTATACAACTAAGGATACATGTGTAAGTAGCACCAGCTGGAAACTAAAAAGATACTATGGTAGGGGACAAGTGTTAAAAATATAAAGGCCTTGATTTAGTCAAGGGAGCAAACATAAGGGACTGTACATATGGACTACAATCTAGGGGCAAATGCAGGATACTCACTAAGCACAGCTGAAGGAACATTATTGTTAATGAGCCAGCCCGCCAGCCCAGGCAGGTCCCAGTGGCCCTGTGGGCGGTAGGCACTAATAGCAGAACATTGCAGGACATAGTGTTTGAGCGTGTGAGTCGACCCCCTGGCCTGACACACAAGCGGCAAGGTACAGGGTCAGCCCCACTGACCTCCCAGTAATATCTATAGCCCAGCCTCAGCCGCATCACCACCAGATCATAGGATGCACTCAGCCTACCATAAGTGTGGGTGCGGATACTTGATACCTGGGCATAGTGAATGCTGGAGGACTGCCATCCTGACACCTCAAGGCACTCTTTATTCCAGTTCTTCCTTTCTCTCTCGTTATTTATATTTATTTCTGTTTCATCTCTCTCTCTCTCTCTATTCCAATTCTTCCTTCTCTCTCGTTATTCTCTCTCTCTCTCTCTCTCTCTATTCCAATTCTTCCTTCCTCTCTCGTTATTTATATATTTAATTTTCTCTCTCTCTCTCTCTCTCTCTCTCTCTCTCTCTTGTTCCAATTTTCCTTTCCCTCTCTCGTTATTTATATATTTAATTTCTCTCCTCTCTTCTCTCTCTCTCTGCATAATTTATTTATATATTTTATTCTCCTTCTTGCTTTCCTTGTTCTTGTTTTCCTTCACGAAGAGAGAGAGAGAGAGAGAGAGAGAGAGAGAGAGAGAGAGAGAGAGAGAGTAATAATATTATTTGCCGTAGTGTGAAAGGAGTGAAAAGCTTTACACAGAAACCACAGCATTTATGCTACGTTTTCCTCCTCGTCCTTTTATGATCTGAAATCGATAGAGGTGCAGGGAGCAAGGAGGAGGAGAAGGAGGAGAAAAGAAGATAAAGGAGAGGAGAAAGAAAGATGAACGGATGAAGAAGACGAATAAGCAACAAGGAGGAAAAAATGAGGAGGAGCGAAGAAGGACAGAAGAGGAAGGGAAAAAAGAGAGGAGGGAACGAAGAAGATGAAGAAGAAGAAGAAGAAGGAGAATGAGGAGGAGGAGGAAATAGTAAGTAGAAGGGGACAGTAACAGTAACAAATGAACGAAGGAGACAAATTAGACAGATAGAAGGAAGAAGAACCTTCGAAGCAGCGAAAGGAAGAGAAGTTTGAAACGAAATGGCGTTATTAGCTCAAGGAATGGTAGGGAAAGGAAGAAAGGAAGGATTGAAGAGAAGGAATGAATGGGATGGGAGAGGAAGTAAGGAATGAGAAGGGCGATGGAAGGGAAGGGAAGCCATGGAACAGCGGAAGTATTTATGAGCTGGGATAGCTGAGAAGGGAAGGAAGAAAGGAGACGGGAAAAAATGAGGGAACGGATGGAAGGGAAGATGAGGATGGATGAGAAGGAAGAAGAAAAGGAAGGCAGGCTGTGGGAGGGAAGGAAAGGGAAAAAGAAGAAAGGGTCAGAAGGAAAGGTAGGGAAGGGTTAGATGGCAAGGGTTATAAGTGTTTTCGTGCGAAGGGAAGGAACAACAAATAAAGGAAGGAAAGGAAACGGAATGAAAGGAAGGATGAGAAAGGAAGTGATGAAGGGAAGGGATCGGGAAAAAAAGCGTAGGGAAAGGAAAGGAATGGAAGATGATGAAGAAGGGAAGGGTTGAAGAAAAGGAAGAAGGGAAGGAGGAGGAGAGTGAAGATAATGGGAGGAGGAGTGAAAAGAAAGAAGAACGAAAGGAGGTCAAAATTTACCTCCCGAATTGAGGTGTTTGCCCTGGAGCCCCACACGGTGCAATGTCCTTGCTTCTTATTCCAAGTTCTTCCTTTCCCTCTCGTGGTGATTAGAGAAAGAGAAGTAAGAGAAGGAGAAGAGTCTTTGGCCTTCATCTCTCTCTGGAGTGTCTCTCTCTCTCTCTCTCAGGCTATAAAAGGAGGAAGATCTCTCAAGTCCATCTCTCTCAACCCGAAGTCTTGTCATTCCAAAAGAGACAGGAAGAAAAACATAGAAGGAATTACACACTACGTCAAGGCTTAAGAGCATGATTTATTTCCGTCTTCATCTTCTTCTTCTTCTTCTTCTCGTATAATTTACCTATATTCTATTCTTTCTTGCTTAGGAGAACCCTTGTTTTCCTTCTGAGAGAGAGGAGGGAGGAGGAGAAAAAGATAAAGAGAGAGAGGAGAAAGAGAGAGAGAGATGAGAGAGAGGAAGAGAGATTACAGATGAGATGACAAGTGATATTACTCTCGGAACCATTTAAGAGATGAAGACATCACTTTCCTACCATTGGAGACTCGATTTCTAACTACTACGACACACACACACAGGAGAAGCACATCTCTGTCTTACCACACTTGAGGAGGACCTTATCACACACACATCACATACACAGCAAAAAACTAACTACTAATACACACACGAACAGTCATTGCCCCACACACACACAGAAAAAAGCATTGACACACACACAGCATTATCTAATATCATTAATATCAAGACTCCTGACCAGGCAGAAAGGAGAGACTTAATTGATCACTGTCACAGGAAGACATGCTTCACACATCAAAGAAGGAGGAGGAAAGGAGGAGGAGGATGAACAGCGAAGAAGAAGAAGGAGGAGGAGAAATATTAAGTAATGAAGCAAAGCGAAGA
>NC_066521.1:8305707-8308336 GCF_024679095.1 Eriocheir sinensis
CCAGGTTTTGTTGGCCCTGGAGGGGATATTTCTGCAAAGTGCCCTTCCAAATGTCATTAAGACACTGCTGGTAAGATAGTGTGATCACATATAGAATATGTGTTACCCTGGTGATGCATATATACTTATTACATCTTCACCACACAGAATTCCTGGCCTTTTTTTCCTTTTGATAAAGTGGAAATAAATAGTTGTTGAAATCCCATAAATAACGTTACCTACGTCACGGCTATATATATATTTTTTTGTGATTGGGCGAATAAAATGATGTTGAATCGTCAGTCATGGCATTGTGTGGCTGGCTGTCATACAGCATTACAGCAAAGTGACTGTACTCCACGGTTTATAAAGTTATTAGCCAGTGGCAGAACATGTCGGCAAAAAAAATTCTGCCTTGCAGTGTAAAAAAATAAGGAGGAATGATTAATACCAGATGAGAGTGGACAGCCTCGTAGCCTATATGTTAGGTTAGGTAATGTCCACATGCAATCCAAAAAGGCTATTATTGCTGAGTCAGATTATGAAAACTAATTTTTCCTGTTAGATCGATGTGCTTATAAATCACACATTTGGTTGCACTGTGAATTATTTGCAAATATCCGATGAAAAGAACATCGGCGTTTTTTATCCCCTAAAAAATATCTTAACATCTCGATAAATTTTTGCAGGAAATATGGGTAAGGGTACTACCCCATTTGGTTATACCAATCTAACCAAACCTAACGTGCTGTAAGTACCTGGGGCTGCTCCGTAACACCTCCCCATATTAATCATGAGCTCTCGGAAAGCTCGCCGCCGACTGCATCTTCGACTGATGCCGCCTCCGGCTTTTTTTCTTCCTGGGTTCGCAGTGATTTTGCCGTCCAGCTTCCCCGTATCACAGCAGCCCGACTTCCACCTCTTTACCAGTGTTAGGATCTCCGTATCGCTAAACCGTGACCAAAGCTTCTTAGATGGCCCAGTAGCCACACTGTTGGTGTTAAACGCGCCACGGACTGGTGGAGTGTAGCCTGTGGCGAAGAGACGCTGTTGAAGGCTTGTAAATAATGCGTTGCGTGACTTGATAGTTGGTTGCCTTGAGATGGTGGGTTAACTTGACGTTGCTAGTCATCAACGGAAAGTAACCTGCTTTGGATGCTCGAACAGGCACGCAGAGCGTTGGGGGAAACACACCGAAAACTTCCGGTTAAGGGTATGTCACCGTAGTGTACATATAGAGAAAGCGAACTTCTTGTAGAATAGCCTTCACCTCAGAGATGCCAAGGTGTTGGATGCCTGGCCCTATATAGCCTCCGTATATTGCATGTTTGTATGCAAGAGGATTACATTAGCAGAGTCAAGACACCTTCTCCACCTCTACCTGAGGTGACGTCTCTCTTCACCTCTTTTTTTTTTTTTTTTTTTTTTTTTTTTGTCCTGAGCAGTTGTTGTTTTAAAGGTTGCTTTTAACTTTGCCCTGCTTTGCCCTCTCGTGCAGTTTTCTAAAAATTGTAGTGCTCCATAAAATGTATCCAAGTTACTCCTATTCATTTTCTTTAATATGATGAAATTAAAACTCATAGAATTTGTTGGTGTTGTGTACTGCTGCAAGCCCATTGTCGCAGATTGTACTGCAGAAGCAACCAGATGTGTACAGTGAGTCGCATTGGTTATCTGAGGCGTCGGATCGCTTTGATGAAATAATGAAGTTTGCATGCTGCAGACAACACAAAGCTGCCGGAAAATGATAAGTATGCCAAAGTCCATGCCTAAAATCTTGAACGATAATTTTCAAGTATGGGGAAGTGCATTTGACCAGGTAACTTATCTATTGATGAGAGCTGAAGATACCATATTTCAGCGCACCGGCTGGCAGTTCATTCGCTGAGGAGGAGTTTCATGTGGGGCTATAAAGTATGGCAATAACTGATCCAGTCGGTTGCGCCTTTGATATGTCATTTTCACTAAGGCAAGACAGTGCCGCCAGATAACCTGGACACATTTTATGGTCTTGTGAAAAGTTGTTCTGATGAGTTTAGCGGATGCAAAATACATCCAACAAAGGTGTTATCCTTTTATTTTGATGTATTTTCACATCAATTAAACTTTAGGTGTAAAATCAAGAGCATGTATGGGTCATGTGATGCCACAGGTACGCCAAGAAAACGGATCGAGGCGCGCCCATTCAGTAACCCTACAAAGTTTATGCGTGAAGTTACAAAAGAGGATCTCTTGAACATTTTGGTGATACCGAATCAAAGATAATTGCAGCACGCTGGTACATAATGGTATATCGTTACTATTGCATCATCAGAATATGGTGTATCACCAGTGGTGAAGGATGAACTATATTGCTTCTCAAAAGAAACGGATGTTAAATCTCCCGCGGCAAATGTCATTCATCAACATAATCAGAAATGGGTGGAGTAGATAGACTAGCTCAAAACATTGCACAGCATCGTATTTTCCATTCGAGGAAAAAAAGTGGTACTCAATTGTCAGTTATACATGATTAACGTATGTGTGAAAATGCCTGATTTGCAGAGAGATGTTAGAAAGAGGATTTGTTATCATTCACTGCTTGCCATTGCTACGGAATGGCTTCAGAACCTTGGAAAAAAGCCAGATAATCCAGGAAGACTGTGATCAA
>NC_066521.1:8308436-8315936 GCF_024679095.1 Eriocheir sinensis
GCAAGTAGTTCAGGATGAGATAGATAAGCTTAAGAAGAACAAGTCGCCAGGTCCTGACGGGATATTTCCGAGGGTATTAAAGGAGTTAGGTGATGTAATTAGTGACCCACTAACCGACATCTTTAAGATGTCGGTAAATACTGGCTATGTGCCGAGCCTATGGAAAGTAGCTAATGTGACGCCGATTTTTAAAAAGGGGGACAGGTCAGTTGCCTCAAACTATCTCCCAATTAGCTTAACATCGGTTATAGGGAAGATGCTGGAGTCCATAATAGCCAGGAACATTCGGGAGCATTTAGAGAAACATAGCTTAATTCACGACTCGCAGCATGGGTTCACAAAAGGTAGGTCATGCCTCACCAATCTCTTGTCCTTCTACAATAAAGTATTTGAGGCGGTTGACAGAGATGCGAAGGGTGTGTGGAGACATGATCGAGGTTTATAAATGGATGAAGGGCTTTAATAAGGGAGACATTCATAAGGTTTTGTTGGTAAGAGAACCGGGTAGGACACAAGTAACGGGTTTAAACTGGATAAATTCAGATTCAACAGGGACATAGGCAAAAATTGGTTTACTAACAGGGTGGTGGATGAGTGGAATAGGCTTAGCAGTCATGTGGTGAGTGCCAATACAATTGTCACATTCAAAAATAGACTAGATAAATTCATGGACAGCGATATTAGGTGGGGTTAGATACACGGAGCTTAGGGTCAGCTGAGTTGCCCTGTACAGGCTCACTGGCCTCTTGCAGACTCCTGCGTTCTTATGTTCTTATGTTCTTATGTTATCTCTTACTAAATCAGCTTCCTCGAGGCTGGGCGTTTTGTACCGTCTCCGCCAGTTCTTCTCCCCTGCACAGTTGCTGTCCATATACAGGGGCCTTGTCCGCCCTCGTATGGAGTATGCATCTCATGTGTGGGGGGCTCCACTCACACAGCTCTTCTGGACAGAGTGGAGGCTAAGGCTCTTCGTCTCATCAGCTCTCCTCCTCATACTGATAGTCTTCTACCTCTTAAATTCCGCCGCAATGTTGCCTCTCTTTCTATCTTCTATCGATATTTCCACGCTGACTGCTCTTCTGAACTTGCTAACTGCATGCCTCCCCCTCCTGCGGCCCTGCTGCACCTGACTTTCTACTCATGCTCATCCCTATACTGTCCAAACTCCTTATGTAAGAGTTAACCAGCATCTTCACTCTTTCATCCCTCACGCTGGTAAACTCTGGAACAAGCTTCCGGCCTCTGTCGTTCCTCCTGCCTCCGACTTAAACTCTGTCAAGAGGAGGTTATCAGGACACCTCGCCTCCCACACCTGACCTCTCTTTCGGCCACCTCTTTGGATTCTTTTTTAGAGCAGTGAGTAGGGCTTTTTTTATTAATGTTTTATTTTTTTGTGCCCTATAACTGTCTCCTTTTCTGTAAAAAAAAAAATAATAAAAAAAAAAATATAAAATATATATATATATATATATATATATATATATATATATATATATATATATATATATATATATTTCTCTCTCTCTCTCTTTCTCTCTCTCCCTCTCCCTCTCCCTCTCTCTCTCTCAGACATGTCCTGTTATGCGTGCCTCATCGCTTAATACAATAATTCATTGGCCATTTCTTCTTTCACGGCCGCCGGACGTGCACTGATTTGCTACTGAGCGGGTGAGAAGGCGAGGCGGGGATGAATAAATAAAGGGAAATTAATAATCTTTTAAAGGCAAAACTAGGAACTGAGACTGATGGACTGCGGCTTGAGAATATGTACATAAATGAGAATAAAACAGTTACAGAAAAGAATAACGCACTAACGAGTAAGTTGGAGTTCCCGCCTGAGGGGGAGACCACAAATTCCAGCAGGGAGGACTCCGCTTCCTGCTGCCGACTTGAAAGGTGTCTTGATAACTCCTCGAACCTCTTTCTTATCAATTTCTGCAACATTCGCGGTCTGTTTTATTTTTCATTCTGTGGAACACCATCTCTGTTCCTGTAAACCTCACCTTCTCTTCCTCACCGAAACACAGGTCTTTGAGGCTACTGACAGCAATCTCTACTATGTTCCCTCCTACTTTCTCTATCCCAAATTTCAATCCAAAGCTGGTTCAACTCGGTGGGACGACCTGAGGATGTACTGTTCCGATTTCCCGTGGAATGACGACTGCTTCCGGGATAGAGACCCCTCTGTGTGTGCCCAGCGCATTACAGAGCTGATTGTCTCTGGAATGGAGGCATACATTCCACGTACATTCTCTACTCCTTGGTTTAATCACGGTTGTTCTCGTGCTGTCAAAGTTAAAGAGGCAGCTCACAAAAGGTACCAGAGCCTTTGCACTCCTGCTAACCATGATCTTTATATTTCAGCCCGTAATCGTGCCAAATCTATTCTTCGACTTACCAAAACATCTTTCATAAATAGAAAATGTCAAAACCTTGCTTTTTCTGATTCTTCCTGTGACTTCTGGCACCTAGCCAAAAATATCTCCTCCAATTTCACTTTTTCATCTTTCCCTCATTTCCTTAATCCTGACGGCAGCACCGCCGTCTCATCTATTTCTAAGGCTGAACTCTTCTTTCAAACTTTCTGTAAAAACTCAACCCTGGACGATTCTGAGCATATTCTTCCTACTTACCCCCCCTCTGACTCCTTAATGCCTGTTATTAAGATTTTTAAGAATGATGTTTTCTATGCCCTCTCTGGCTTAAACTCTCAGAAGGCTTATGGACCTGATGGAGTGCCTCCTATTGTACTTAAAAACTGTGCCTTAGTGCTGACACCCTGCCTAGTCAAACTCTTTCGCCTACGCCTGTCATCATCTACCTTTCCTTCCTGCTGGAAGTACGCCTTCATACAGCCTGTGCCTAAGAAGGGTGACCGTTCCAGTCCCTCAAACTACCCCCCTATAGCTTTACTTTCCTGCCTATCTAAAGCATTTGAAGATTCAAAAGCATCTATCCCCTTCTGACCTTCTATCTGATCGCCAGTATGAGTTCCGCAAGGGGCGTTCAACTGGTCTTCTTGCTCTCTTAACTGACTCTTCGTCATCCTCTTTTAGCCGTTTCAGTGAAACTTTCTCAGTTGCGCTAAACATATCGAAAGCTTTCGATAGAGTCTGGCGCAAGTCTTTGCCTTCTAAACTGCCCTCTTTAGGATTCTATCCCTCTCTCTGTTCCTTTATCTCCAGTTTCCTTTCCGGCCGTTCTATCTTTGCTGTGGTAGACGGTCACTGTTCTTCCCCTAAATCTATCAACAGTGGTGTTCCACAGGGCTCTGTCTTATCACCCACTCTCTTCCTGTTATTCATCAATGATCTTTTTTCCATAACAAACTGTCCTATCCACTCATCCGCTTATGACTCCACTCTAAATTATTCAACTTCTTTCAACAGAAGACCCTTTCAACAGGAATTACAAGACTCCAGACCGGAGGCTGCAGATCGCTTGACCTGAGTCAGACCTTGCTATCATTTCCGATTGGGGTTAAGGAACCTTGTGTCCTTCAATCCCTCAAAAACCCAGTTTCTCCATCTATCAAATCGACACAATCTTCCAAACGCCTATCCCCTATTCTTCGGCAACACCCAGCTGTCACCTTCTTCAACACAAAATATCCTCTGTCTATCCTTAACTCAAAATCTCAACTGGAAACTTCACATCTCCTCTCTTACTAAATCAGCTTCCTCGAGGTTGGGCGTTCTGGCCAGTTCTTTTCCCCCGCACAGATGCTTTCCATATATAGGGGCCTTGTCTGTCCTCGTATGGAGTATGCATCTCACGTGTGGGTGTGCTCCACTATAGACTCCGTATCCTTGACGCGTGTCGGCGGAACCGCCTAAATATTAGGCGAGCAAACTCTCAAAACAAAACAAAGGCGTTCTGACTTTATTGTTTTACCTAGCCTAACCAAATTTTGCATGTAGCCCCCCATTAGTAATGCGCATAGACCCATGCAGTCACATTTTCATTTCAGTTCGTTTTAGTATCAATAACATATACAAAGCACCGCTAAAACACAACACTAACATCTTTTCTGCCCGCTCAGTTACTGCATTTTTAAAGCCACTCAGGGATAGGCTATATAAATTAAGTGACATACGACTCTGCAAGTGTCTATACATAAGGAATTTTGACGTTTTGCATGTAAATAACATGGGTAGCCTAATATTTGCAATAGCCTAGCATCGCATTCAACAGATATACTCTCATGTTATTTATGTTATTAATCGTTATTTTTACATGCAGTGAATTATTAAGATACCCTTTATTTGCACTTGCAGAGCTAAGTGTCTTTTAATATACATGAAATGAGCTATCAATCAAAGAATTTGAAAAACCACAGATCGTTCGAACATGATGTGGCTATCTTATTTGAAACAGTCTTGTCTTTTCGTGTGCTTGTGTGTTAGATTATCGATGCAAACGACTGAGTTGTTTTATGTATACATAAATATTTAAATATATTGAAAAATAAGCTGCAATGTCTATCACAAGTTAATTTTCACGCATACACCAACTAGAAACGCCGCCCTTCCTTCGTCTGTATTTACTCCTACCTATGACTTGGCCTCTTTCAAGAAGAGTGTATCACTCCACCCGAAATTGACCTCTTTTTTGGCTACTCTTTACTTTTTACTTTTGTGGGGTCGGCGAGTAGCGGGCTTTTTTTTTTGTACTCCTTTTGTTGTCCTTGAGTCGCATCCTTTGATGTACAAAAAATAAAAAAAGAGTAAATGCCATGATTCTTAAGTAACTGATGACCAGAATATAAACGACACAATCATGAGGAAATGGCTACAAAGAATATACCATTGTCACATCGAAGAGCAATAAAGAAACGACAGAATGGGTGGGAATGAATTGGATGCAAGCATCCAATTCATGAGAAGATGGCGCCACTATAAACACTTGCCTGCGCCATGACGGGCTGGGGCCGACTACTATCCAGGCCCCTCAAGCAAGCCTACCGGCGCTATAGGCGTAGACGTAAAAAAAACTAACTAACCATGGACTAAGATTTAGCGACTGAGGTATAAGACTACGTAAATGATGAGGATAAAACTCCCATTTTGTCGCTTCTCTATCGCTCTTGGATGTGACAATTGTATATTCTTAGTATCCATCGTCTCATGCTTGTGTCGTTTATATTCTGGTGATAATGTAAAAAGACTGCCAAAACCACGTGAGAACGAAAAAAAAAGAAGGAATGAATAAATATAATAATGAGTGTCGCATAACTAGATACCAATGTCAACCCGCATGATAGTATAGAAGCAACTGAAGATAACAGATTGGAACGACTACTTCTTTAAACCTCAGACGATACATATGCAGGAAAAATGGGGTTTTCTACAACTATAATAGCAACTTTGATAGCACGACAGAGGCAAGATAATGTGGGCATGACAGTATAAGACAGGTAAATTTTTGAATAATTGTAAAATTCTACGTCTGAGACGTTGAATATGAGACTGTTGTGAAAGAGAGAGAAGAAAGACACGGAACAGCAAGTGTTAAAAGTGCACTAGAATGAGATAAACAGAGGAGCTAGATATAAACCTCGATACTTCGGTACGTAGAAAATAATGTAAAGTATGAACAGACAACTGAAATGAATATGCTTCGGTACGGATGCACTTATACAGGTTATAAATGGCCAAACATGGCTGGATATAAAGGGGTCGTTCAAAGCTGACTATGGGTAGAGGGCAGCGCATTTCAGAAGTGATTGTCTCTGGAATGGGGGGCACACATTCCACGTACTTTCTCTACTCCTCATGTTAAAAAGCCTTTGTTCAGTCACACATGCTCTCGTGTTATTAATGATAGAGAGGCAGCTCACAAAATGTATCAGAGCCTTCGCTCTCCAACTAATCATTATCTTTACATTTCCGCCCGGAATCGTGCCAAATCTATACTCCGACTTACCGAAAACTCTTTAATTGACAGAAAGTGTCGCAACCTTGCTTTTTCTAATTCTTCCAGAGACTTCTGGTACCTAGCTAAAAATATCTCCTCCAATTTCACTTCTTCATATTTTCCTCCTCTCCTTAACCCTGACGGCAACACCGCCGTCTCATCTACTTCTAAGGATGAACTCTTCTCTTAAACTTTCTGTAAAAACTCAACTCTGGAAGATTCTGGGCATATTCCTCCTACTCATTCCTCCTCTGACTCCTTTATGCCTGTTATTAAGATTCTTAAAAATGATGTTTTCTATGCCCTCTCTGGCCTCAACCCTCAGAATGCTTATGGCCCTGATAAGCTAGGTGCCTCCTATTGTCCTTAAAAACTTTGCTTTCGTGCTGACACCTGCCTGGTCAAACTCTTTTGCCTCTGCCTGTCAACATCTACCTTTCCTTCCTGCTGGAAGTACTCCTACATGCAGCCTGTGCCTAAGAAGGGTGACCGTTCCAATCCCTCAAACTATCGTCCTATAGCTTTACTGTCCTGTCTTTCTAAAGCTTTTAAATAAATCCTTAGCAGGAAGATTTATAAGCATCTATCCACTTTTGACCTTCTATCTGATCGCCAGTATGTGTTCCGCAATGGACGTTCTACTGATGATTATCTCATTTTCCTAACTTACTCTCTCTTCGCCGTTTAGGTGAAGCTTTCACAGTTGCGCTAGACATTTCGAAAGCATTCGACAAGATCTGGAACAAGTGTTTCCCTCTTCCGCCCGTTCCATCTCTGCTGTCGTAGACGGTCACTTTTCTTCGCCTAAACCTATCAATAGTGGTGTCACACAGGGTTCTGTCCTATCCCCCCACTCTCTCTCTCTCTCTCTCTGTTATTCATTGATGATCTTCTTTCAATAACAAACTGTCCTACCCACCCCTTTGCTGATTACTCTACTCTGCATTACTCAACATAATTTAACAGAAGACCACTACCAGAGGAATTACGTGATTCCAGGCTGGAAATTGCAGAACGTTTGACCTCATATCTTACTCTTATTTCCGACTGGGGGCAAAAGAAACCTGGTGTTCTTTAATGCCTCAAAAACTCAATATCTCCACCCATCAACTCGACATAATCTTCCAAACACCTGTCCCCTATTCTTCGACGATACTAGGCTGTCACCTTCTACACTAAACATCCTCGGTCTATCCTTAACTCAAAATCTAAACTGGAAACTTTACATCTCTTCTCTCGCTAAATCAGCTTCCTCGAGGTTGGGCGTTCTGTACCGTCTCCGCCAGTTCTTCTCCCCCGCACAGATGGTGTCCATATACAGGGGCTTTGTCCGTCCTCGTATGGAGTATGCTTCTCATGTGTGGGGGGGCTCCACACACAGCTCTACTAGACAGTGGAGGCAAAGGCTCTTCTTCTCATCAACTCCTCTTACTAGAAGTTTTCTACCTCCTAAATTCCGCCGCAATGTTGCATCCCTTTTTATCTTCTATCGATATTTTCATGCTGACTGTTCTTCTGAACTTGCTAACTGCATGCCTCCCCCCCCTCCCACGGCCCCGCTGCACTCGACTATCTACTCTAGCT
>NC_066521.1:8318436-8370936 GCF_024679095.1 Eriocheir sinensis
GTGGATCACGCACCGCCGCTGGACTGAAGTTCTCACCGTAGAAGACGTCCACGACAAGTGGAAACACTATACCGCCACAATCACCACAGCCTACCACCACTTCTTCCCTTTGAAAACACGGAGAGTCCATCGTTCACACAACACGTGGATCACACCTAGGATAAAACGCCTAACTGAATGGCGGAACCACGCCTTCTACATCAACCCCTCCTCTACAAGCCCCATGCAGAACCAAGTAATACGGGAAATAAAGAAAGCCAAAGCCACATATTACCCCCAGAAGATCCACAGCCTCAAACACTCCAGCATCAGCAGGTGGTACTCGAAAATCAGGGATCTGTGTGGCCTTCCCCCCACCCTCCTTCCCCCCTCCCCATCCCAGGCGTCTCCCACCTCCCGGCGACAGATGCAGCGGAGGCCCTTAATACCCATTTTGCCACCATCTGTCAGTCTCTCCTCAGCCTTGACCTCACCTCATTCCCAGCCTACCTACACACCCCTTCCTCCCTCCCCATAGCTGGGCGTTATCGCGATAAGTTATCGCGATACTTTATCGCTGATAACAAAATCGGATTATCGACCATCCGCTACTTATTTAAATATATATCGGTATCTTCGTTACTTTTGTAACCAAACTAGCGATAATCGCTACTTTTTTTCCACCTCTCAGGAAAATTTTTTTGTCTCCTTACTGCGCATGCGTGGCCCGGTGTTGTATGAAAAAACCTCGCGGTATGAAATATCTTCGGTGATGAGATTTCATACTTAGGTCATGAAAATTAAAACACTAGGTTATTATTTTTTATGCTACTCAAAAATCAATATATCATAGAGAAAAATCATCTAACTTTGCCAAAAAAATGATTATTCACTGCCTCAAATTTGATATTCCATAGTCGTTTGTGAGCATGTCATGGTATTGAAGGCACCCGGTGTTGTGTTATTTGGTGTCCCATCGTCAAAAGCTGGCGCTTTTGTGTACAAACACTGGTCTCTCGTGAACTGCGCATGCTCAGACCATTAAGTGTAGCCCTGTACAGTCTCACAATGCTTTTTTAACACATTAAGAGTTGCTGGAAAGCTGAGTCAAACATACAGTACCACCATCCTCGCTGTTTCTAGAACGACGTACACTCTGTACATATAAATACAACTCGTACAGAGTGTCGTCCTAGAAACAGCGAGGATGGTGGTAGTTGTACTTTATGTCTGATTCAGCCTTCCAACAACTCTTACTTACGGTTTAAAAGCTTTGTGAGACTGTACAGGTCTACGCTTGCTGGTCTGAGCATGCACCGTTCACGAGAGACCAGTGTTTGTAAACAATTTTTGACGGTGGGGACGCCAAATAACACAACACCGGTTCAGGCATTTCTAGTATTAACGTCCATATGTACGTGTCAACGTGTGGTTTTAAGGTTTTGTAAGTTTCCTAAAATACAGATAATGAAAATTTGAATTCATCAATGTAGTTCTATCTGAAATATCAATATAATATCGTTTTCGCCATTTTACTTTAAGGACTAGTATTTACTCTATCTCTGTATTCATTCCCACCTAGTGCTTGGGCAATGTTCTCCGTCCCCACATTTTATTGTCTTATTGTCCAGGGGGAGGTACCGCCCCCTCCCTTGTTGTGCTTTCCTTCCTACCATTGTATCTTTTTAGTTTCATGGTGCTACCTACACATGTATTAATAGTTGTATAATCACACTCTGTCCTGCCTGGGGGTTGGGATGGCATGTTCCTCCCTTCTCCCTTGTTGTTTACCTGCAACAATAACCTATCTATCAATCAATCAATCTATCGGACTTATCGCTAGCTAGTATCGGAATTGTGGATTTATATCGGGTATCGGTTATCGGTTATCGCCTATATTTGTGTCTCTAGTTAACGAATATCGGTTATCGCCGTTAAGGTTTTTCATTATCAGTTAACGGTTATCGGGAATAAGGTTTTCTGTTATCGTGCCCAGCTATGTCCCTCCCCCTAGTTTAGTCGACCTTCCCATTCAAATTTACCAAGAGTTTGCCCCAGAGTTAGCCACTCCCCTTGCCTCAATACTCAACGCCTCCCTCCGTCAGAGCCAGTGTCCCGCTGACTGAAAAACAATTTAAGTCACCCCAGTCCCAAAAAACCCAAATCCTCAGTCACTAAGCGACCTCAGGCCCATCTCGATCACTCCCATTCTCAGCCTCCTGTGTGAAGATTTCATCTTCAAATGGACCTATTGCCCACCTTATTGACATACAACCATACGGTAACATGAAGACTTCCTCCACCACACACTGCTTTATTAGCCTCCTTGACTTTGTCTACAAGAACCTTGAGAAACGGAAAACATCAGTTGCCCTTGCATTCATAGACTTTAGAGAGGGTTTCGATCTCGTCCACAACACCACTGTCATCAACAAGATAATTAACCTCGGGCTTCACCCCAGCATAGTGTCCTGGCTGGCCGACTTCCTCTCCCAACGCAGTCAGGTGGTGAGGTATCAGGGAGTGGCCTCTCCCCCTCAGCACCTTACCTGAGGAGTGCCTCAATGGACCAAAGTTGGACCACTTTTCTTCCTGATTCTGATCAACGACGCACTGACCCACACGCCTCACCGCTGGAAGTATGTAGATGACACCACACTATATATATATAGGAGTCACCATTAACAACGACAACCCTGACTACAGCCAACTCCAAGACCTGCTACATAGCTTACAATCATGGACCACAGATAACAGCGTCACTATCAACGACATCAAAACTACAGCCATGCACACCTAAACCTCCTCAGCCCCCGTCGCCCCTACTGTAGTCTTCATCAACGACACTCACCTCACCTTTTGCCTGAAAAGCGTATGCTTATATAAAGGCTGGCCTCTAACATTACATACATCAACATATGTAACTGCACCTAATAGGCTATTAATAAATATTTCAAATGTTTCATCTTCAGGTAGTTCAGTCAACCAAGCTACTTGGGGTCACAATCGACAACAAGCTTACATGGAAGGACCATACCACTCAACTCAACAGATCTGCCACCTACAAACTCTACCTCCTGCGGCGGCTCAAGACGCTGGGGACTCCCAGGCGTGAGCTGGCGAGTGTGTACAGTCGCGATATGAAGTGATGTCGCCGTGTACGTTTATTTTCGATCACACAACTATCGTTATATATTTTCAAGAATACCATTATTTTCCTGTATCTTCATCATAACTTCACTAAATATATTTTAGAAGCTAGAAAAAAAAATGAAAAGAAATATTCAATGATGTCTTACGAAGACTTGTCGAAATATTTTGACACAAAGTGTTTTCGTTCACCAAGGAAAGAGTCAAATGTCATTTAAGTCCAAATATCGACATATTGCTCAAACAGAAAGTAAAATTATCTTTTCATGATCATTGTTCACAACAATAAATCTAACATATGCACAATATCTAGGACATGCATGATTAGTCGATATCCTAAACTAGGATGGCGTAATTTATTTAATTTATACTCTCGTGTGATGACGTCATCGCCCGCACCTATTATTCAGCCCTGACTCACTCTTTGCCTTTCGTGGTCAACATAACGATAACAAAAGCTTTCCGTGGACTTGTAATGCATGACAGTGATCAAGGGAAGATCCCCACAGCCTATACCTACCGAGGGATAGTCGGAGATGGAAAAATAAGAATAAATAGCTTCAGAATAGTCGTGTTTTGTAACTCCAAGCTCACTCTTTGCCGCCGATCGCAAACATCATTGCCTTGCTTGGTCAATATAACGATGACAAAAGCTTCATGTAGACTTCTAACGCTTGGAGGTGATCAGTGGAACATGTGCACAGCTTATAAGTGCCATAGAATAATCGAGGAAGGTGGGGAAATAAGAATATATGGCTTTGAAATGGAGGTGGTGGTCGGGCGGGTAATCGCAGCGTTGCCAAATATTAGGCTATGGTCGAGTGTTCGTAGAGGCGTCCGGAATTTTGATAGTTCAGATAATTATGGCAGCCCTACCTATGAAGGCATTCTTCATTCATCATCGTTACTGAGCAATGTCACTATATATTTCAGTGCCCATGCTTATGATAAGAAGTGACATCAAAGTGAATAAAGAGATGTTTAATGTGAAACCACTATTTGATCGTTTCTTAATCAATAAAACGTGAAGTAATGCCAGTAACTGTCCATTCGCTTCATGTCATACTGTGCGTGTGTATTAGTAACTGCAGAAGACAGTTCATGGAATTACCCAGAATATATATATATATATATATATATATATATATATATATATATATATATATATATATATATATATATATATATATATATCTGAACAACGTCTAACAACTGTTTTTCCAAGCTAAGCACACGACGTCAGCTAAATCTTTTCAAGGTTGTCTTCAGCACTGAAGACAACACATGACATTCGCAGTCGCATTTTTTAAAACAAATGGATGTATAATTGTAATTCAGGTACTACTATGTTATTTTACCGTGTTTTACATCACAACGTATTATAGATTATCATTAAAAGGGAACATTATAACATAAACAATAAATACACATCACTTCCGTTACCTTCAAATGCTCCCGTACGAAACATTTTGAGAGCGGCGACATCACTTCATATCGCGACTGTACATCACATTGATACTCCCTATTCATGTACGCGTCTCCAGCTTAGTCCTCCCTCAATCTCACACAACGCCGCCAACTTGAGCAGGTACAAAAACGAGCTTGCACGATCTTCCTGGGCCCCACCTACACCACCTACCAAGACGCCCTTAATTCCCTCACCCTCACCACCCTCCAAGAGCGACACTCGACCATGCTGCAGGGTTGTGCGGGCGGTCTGCTCAACCACCCCAGACACCGCAACCTACTCCTGCCAGCAGCCGTCCCGCCAGTCAATGAGGCACGCCAACAGACTGGCTCCAATACGGGCACGGACGGACCGCTACAAAAACAGCGCCGTGCCCGCAATGGTTAGGATGATCAACAACATGTAAACCACTCTTAAGAATAGAATCTGTAAATATTATTATTATCATTATTATTATTATTATTATTATTATTATTATTATTATTATTATTATTATTATTATTATTATTATTATTATTATTATTATAATTATTATTGTTATTATTATTATAATCATTATCATCATCACTCATCACATTGTTGTTATAGTAGTTGCAGTTATATCAGTGTATTATTATTATATGTCACCATGGATTAGGAATGCAAGTATCAGTGGAAAAAACCCACTTCAGATATATCACGCCACCGTTTGTAGGAATGTCACTTGTCAGTGTTGATCGTACGATCGTCTCAGAATGTGTAATAAGCATTTCGTCAACTTAAAGGTCACCTTGACGCACGTGACCGGTCGTCACATCATTACTTTTCAAGCCTCTCGTCTTCACTCCTTCCCGAGAGCCCGACTCATTCAGATCTAACAGTCTCGGCTCTCTCCAACGCCCCTGTACTTAGGTTAAGAATATATTCACCTAAAAAGCAGCGGAGTGTTTTCCTTCACGCCTGTTCATCCCCTCAAGACCCATCTGAGCTACACGTAACCAGACCGGCAGCCGTTACATGTTTACATGTATTTTGCCCAAGTAATTTATGTAAATTTTCAGCTCTAGGGCTGCAGTCCTTCCCCTTAATAAACCGTTTATTATTATTGTTATTATTATTATTATTATTATTATTATTATTACACACACACACACACACACACACACACACACACACACACACACACACACACACACACACACACACACAAGATGTGGCGCCACTATAAACACTTACCTGCGCCATGACGAATACCATCCAGGCCCCTCAAGCAGGCCTACCGGCGCAATAGGCGGAAACGTAAAAACAAAACAAAAACAAAAAAAACACCTAAGGGAAAAAAATATGTAAATAAAACGAAAAGGTTAAAGTAGGGATTCGAGTACTTATTGAGTCTATGACAAGCCCGAGTGACGGTGCGCGCGGTGCTCTGTTGCTTTTTTTGTTTACAGCACAGAGAGCAACAAAAAGAAAATGTAAAAAAAAAAAAGGTAACTTGCTCTCATATACCGATTAGTATAGAGTGGCCAAAACAGAGGACAATTTCGGATGGAGAGGTGTCTTGATACACTTTTCTTGAAAGAGATCAAGTCATAGGCAGGAGGAAATACAGACGAAGGAAGGCTGTTCCAGAGTTCACCAGCTGAAGGGGATGAAAGAATGGAGATGCTGGTTAACTCTTGCATAAGGGGTTTGGACAGTAAAGGGATGAGCATGAGTAGAAAGTTGTGTGCAGCGGGACCGCGGGAAGGGGGGAGGCATGCAGTTAGCGATAGTTTATAGTGTACTTCCTCCTCCATCTCCTGGTGCTCAACTTGCTCCTCCTCCTACCACACAGCCTCCTCCTCCTCCTACTCTTCCTCCTTTTTCCATACGTTTTCGTTATCGTTTTCGTTCTCGTCCTCGCCCTCCTCCTCATCCCCCTCCTCCTTCTCCTCCACTAACCACGAAGCTCGGAGCCACGAGGAGAAATATCGTTCATAAGTTTCTAACACACGAGGATCGAGGAGCAAGCAAGCACTTTCCTCGATTGCCTGCCACTGAGGTGTTGCTTTATTTGTTTGCTGCACACCTGAGCGAGAGTGGGGAGATAGACTCAAGGCGGTGCGGTAGATGCAGTGGTAGTTGTGAGGGTGTAGTGGTGGCGGGGTGGCCTGTTCCAATACTTTGTTTGCTGCACACCTGAGGGAGCGTGGCGAGGTATACTCAGGGCGGGGCGTTAGAAGCAGTGGTAGTTGTAAGGGTACAGGGTTAGTAGGGTGGTCCGGCGTGGAGAGGTAGACTCAGGGCGGGGCGTTAGAAGCAGTGGTAGTTGTAAGGGTACAGGGGTCAGTAGGGTGGTCCGGCGTGGAGAGGTAGATTCAGGGCTGGGCGGTAGAAGCAGTGGTATAGTCTTTCATTGCGTGAAGATCAACTTTATAATTCCAGTGATATATTTGAATGTTTGTGTATGCATAAAACCCTCAAGCCCTCTTGTATGAACCGCAAACATGCTGATTTGCATCGATAATTATAATCTACCTTACAAGCACACGAAAGAACAGCTTGTATATCAAACAGTAAAGTCTGATCCTACTCGAACGACGTGTAGCCTTTCAGATACCCATATTTCATCTCATCCAGGTTACATAAAGTGATATCTGGGTCTGCGAGTGTCTATACTCTATACATAAGGAATTTTGATGTGTTGCATGGAAATAACATATATAATATTCGAAATAGCCTAGTTGCATCGCATTCAACAGTTATTATTTACAAGTTCATGTTATTTTTAATATCAATCGTTATTTACATGCGATAAATTAAATATATTTTATGTGCACTTGCAGAGCCAGATGTCTTTTCATATACCTAAAATGAAATGAATTATGTGGATTTGTAAAAACATTGATGGTTCGAGCATGATGTGACTATGTTGTTTGATACAAGCTTGTCTTTTCGTGTGCTTGTATGTTTGATTATCGATGGAAATGACTGTGTTATCTTTTGTATACATAAACCTTCAAATATATCAATGAAAAATAAGCTTGAATGTCTATTACAAGAGTTGCTTTTCACGTATTTACGAACTAGAAATGCGCAGGTGCCACATCCATCAAAATTCCCGCTTTGTTGGTGGACAGATGAAATGAAATATACTGTAGTTGTAAGGGTACAGTGATGGTAGGGTGATACGGCGTGGAGAGGTAGATTCAGGGCGGTGCGGTAGAAGCATACATGGTGGCTGTGAGGTAAGAAGCGATGGCGGTGTGTCAGGCTAGCCCGTCCAAACGCCTCTGATAAGGGCAAGGCCCTTCATATGGTAACTCATTCGGCCACGTCGTTCCTCTTGGTACTGCAGTGCAACATTCTCTTGATGCGTTGCCCACAAAGGGATAAATGATGCAATCAGAACAACTCTTCATCAGCAAGGTATAAGTTATTGAAAATTGTTAGGCTAATGACGACCATGTAACCAACATCATGCTGTCGCGATATGGGGTTTGAGGTAAAAGAACGATTATGTTGGAAGAGCATTGTTTTGACGGAGTTAAATGAAGAACATCTAGGGCTGTAGAAGTAGTAGTAGTAGTAGTAGTAGTAGTAGCAATAGTTCGTACGTACGTACATGAAATAAGAAAAAGAGAAAAGGAGTGAAAAATACGATACTTTACAAAATATATAAAAAAAACATTACAGAAATTACAAAAAAACTTACAAAAGGGACACTTATGCAGCCAGTGGGACACAGAGGGGGACAGCGGGCAGCAAGATAAAAAGAAAGGAAGATAAAAGAGAAGGAAAACGAGGCTTGAAGGGTCGACTATCCTGGATTAGTCTTCTCCCCAGGGTAATCACACGAGACTGTCCAGAGTGATGGTCATTTGGGGAAAAGAAATTCACTCAAAGTTCACCTCAAGTTCGCCCGAAGTTTGGGCAAGTTCATAAACAACGAGAAGAGTTAGACCGCGAGAGAAAAAAAAAAGCAGTATAAGGAGGAAGAGGAGGAAGGGGAGGGGGAAGAGGAGGAGGGGGAAGAGGGGAAGGGGGAGAGGGAGGGGGGAGGGGGAGAGGGAGGGGGGAGGAGGAGGAACTGGAGGAGGAGGTGGAGGAAGAGGAGGAGGAGACAAAAGAATATGAAGTGAAGGAGAAAAGTGGGTGAATTACGAGAGGTAGTTCGGAGAGGAGTTGTTGGAAGAGAAAGTAAAGAAGAGCAGAAGAATCATAAGAGAAGCGATTATAGGCTGACACGAACTATAACAGGATTAGATTCTTTATAATACGCCTGGAAATCTATGAAGTAACGAAGATGGAAGGAAATCTTATAACAAGAGGCGGTGACTGAGTGGTTAGCGTGCCGGCGCCGCGTCCAGGAGGAAAAGGGTTCGCGTCCTGACCGCTACCACAAGCTGGGAATTTTCAATCACCGCCGATTGGCATCACCACCTACCACGACGCTCTCAATTCCCTTACCCTCAACACCCTCAAAAGGCGACACGACCCTGCTGCAGAGATGTGCGATCACTACTAAGCCACCCCATACACCGCAACCTCCTCTCGCATGCAGTCTCCCGTCCCCGCCAGTCAGTGAGGCACTCCAACAGACTGGCTCCATTACGCTTCAAGAGCAGCGCCGTGCCCGAAATGGTCAACAGCATAAACTATATGTAGATTACTCTGAAGAGCAGCATTTGTAAATATTTCCATTATTATTACTATTAATTATTCCATTGTTATTATTTTTACTACTATTATTATTAATAGTAGTATATTATGTATATTCTCAGCTCTTGGGCTGCAATTTTTCCACTAATAAACCCTTTTATTTTATTACTATTATTATTATTATTATTATTATTATTATTATTATTATCATTATTAATTATTAATTGTTAATTATTATTATTATTATTATTATTATTATTATTATTATTATTATTATTATTATTATTATTATTATTATTATTATTATTAATTAATTATTATTATTATTATTATTATTATTATTATTATTATTATTATTAATTATTAATTGTTAATTATTATTATTATTATTATTACACACACACACACACACACACACACACACACACACACACACACACACACACACACACACACACACTGCGCATACAAGGAGCAACAACGTTGATTTAGTGTGTCTAGTTTTCGGAACAACGCTATTTAAAAACAGCGTGTTGAGTTTTGGCCCAAGAGTATTCAATAGTTTGCCCACTGACAAGAACGTTCTCCTCGCATCTACCAATTTGCTGAGATATAAACAGGATATCAAGAAACGTTTACTTTGTCAACAGAATTTGTAGCTTACTGGTATTACCATAGACATAATACTCTTTTTATTTGTAATTTTTCATTTTGTTTTGTTTCTATTTTTGTCACTATTTTGTTGCTTTTATTGTTAATGATTTTGATGAAACTTTTACTATTTCCTACTTACTACTATCTACTATTACCGTTTCCTACCTCCACTACTGTCACTGTTTCAAATGAATCAGTGACTACTACTACTACTATTGCTACTACTACTGCTACTGCTTTTTTTTTACAGCTAAAAAAACAGATCAAAGGGCAACAAAAAAAAGTGTAAATAAAAGCCCGCTAATCGCTGTTCCTACAGAGACAAAAGTTATGAGAGGCCAAAATAGAGGTCAGTTTCGGGAGGAGAGGTGTCTTGATACACTCCTCTTGAAAGAATTCAAGTCAAAGGCAGGAGGAAATATAGACGAAGGAAGGCTGTTCCAGAGTTTACCAGTGTAAGGGATGAAAGAATGAAGATGCTGGTTAACTCTTGCATAAGGGGTTTGGACAGTACAGGGATGAGCATGAGTAGAAAGTCGTGTGCAGCAGGGCAGCGGGAGGAGGGGAGGCATGATGTTAGCAAGTTCAGAAGGGCAGTCAGCATGAAAATATCGATAGAAAATAGAAAGAGAGGCAACATGGCGGCGGACTTTAAGAGGTAGAAGACTTTCAGTATGAGAAGGAGAACTGATGAGACGAAGAGCCTTAGACTCCACTCTGTCCAGGAGAGCAGTGTGAGTGGAGCCCCCCCACACATGATATGCATACTCCATACGAGGGCGGACAAGGCCCCTATAAATTGATAGCAGCTTGGGAGAAGAACTGGCATAGACGGTACAGAACGCCCAGCCTCGAGGAAGCTGATTTAGTAAAAGAAGAGATATGAAGTTTCCAGTTGAGTTTTTGAGTTTAGGCTAGACCGAGGATGTTTAGTGTTGAAGAAGGTGATAGCTGAGTGTTGTCAAAGAATATATAGGGGATAGTTGTTTGGAGGATTGTGTCGAGTTGATAGGTGGAGAAACTGTGTTTTTGAGGCGTTGAAGGACACCAGGTTATTCTTTTCCAATGAGAAATAATAGTAAGGTCTGAGGCTAAGCGTTCTGTTGCCTCCAGCCTGGAATCTTTTAGTTCCTGTTGGGTGGGTCTTCTGTTAAAAGAAGTTGAGTAATGCAGAGTGGAATCATCGGCGTAAGAATGGATAGGACAGTTCGGTTTGGAAAGAAGATCATCAATGAACAACAGAAAGAGAGTGGGAAATAGGGCAGAACCCTGCGGGACACCATTGTTAATAGGTTTAGGGGAAGAACAGTGACCGACTACCACAGCAGAAATAGAACGGTCAGAAAGGAAACTGGAGATAAAGGTACAGAGAGAAGAATAGAAACCGTAGGAGGGTAGTTTGGAAAGCAAAGATTTGTGCCAGACCCTATTAAAGGCTTTTGATATCTAGCGCAATAGCAAATGTTTCACCGACACGGATAAGAGAGATGACCATAAATGGCATAATAAATAAATGGGCATAAATATTATTTAACGCAGGAGTTGCGTAGAAAGAGAAACTTGTAAACCTAACCGAACTATGTCTGGGAAAAAAAGGAATCAAGTGAATCACCATAAAGCTTTAAAAACAACAAACATTGTAAGTGTATTTGAAATGGCTAAACAAATATTAAACCATGATGAACCAAAGGTAATGAACAAAATCCCTCAAAGACCCACGTGGTAAGTATAAACAGAACAATCGTTTACTGAAGCGATTCAGTGTTAAGTCAGAAATAAGCACACATCGAAGGCCTGATCCGTTGCGTGGCCACGGTTATGACTCGACGCGGTGAGAGCTTCGGCTCCGAATATGAGAGTCATAACACCAACGGTAACATACTTAGTGGAATCAATACTAATTTTAAAGAAAAAAAATCCTCGTAAGGCGACCAAAGGAGTCACAGTGTTCACGTTCCGGATCTCGACGCGGCGGCAACTTCGGCTCCGGATATTCGGGTCATAACCAAACTTTGCCAATCCGGCCGGGCTTGAGCGGCAGGTGAGGCCAAGCGGCGGGTTCGGGTCCGGATATGAGACGCTGCTCGGCTGTCGTAAACTGGCCAACTTGGGTTTAAGAATGGGACGAAATGTACAGCGAGGCGCGTCCGGCGACCTCCTTCATCTCGTAAACACAATATTTTTTTGTTACGTAAATACTTTGCTTCCTTTATCAATTAAAAAAATATGTTAAGGGTAATATATTTCCATTTTGTACATTGTGTTCGTTTTAAAGTATATCATTTATCTCGTTCGTCTTAAACAAAACAAAATAGGGTTTGCTTCATTATACTGTTCTTCAAGTATTCACATATTTTTTCAGTTACATTAAAATGTCATTTAACTGGTCCACTTAGTAGTTATATTCCATGATCGCACTGATCTTTAGAGAGAGAAAATGGGCACAATATTAGCTTTTAATTAATTTTATGCTCTGTATTTCTTCGCAAAATATTATAGCTTTTTTTTATGTATTTTTATTTAAAGGTGCATTATGTCATTTGAAATATTGTGATATTATATATATATATATATATATATATATATATATATATATATATATATATATATATATATATATATATATATATATATATATATTTTTTTTTTTTTTTTTTTTATTTTAAATTTACGCGTAAGAATTTTCAAAGTTATGCACTCTGATCTGCATGCCAATGATCTTTCCCACTTTTTTTTAAACAAATACTTTGAAATTTCGTCTTTCTTCACAATATTTCTTAAATTATATTCTTTAATGCTGTATGACGTTTTTATCTTCATTTCATATACTGTCGTTTATATATATCTTAAGTTATCTCTTTTACATGTGTTTTATAATTGCTTTTACAAAATGTCACCTAAATCATACTCTCTAATCACATAATTATTTATCGCTTTCTTCTGCTATAATTTCTTCATTTCTGCGTTTCCAATTAGTTGAACAGATGTTTTACCTTCGGTCTTGCCAAATATTTCAGCCATTTATCTACTATGTCCAATTATCTTCACCAAACAAACAGTAATATCTGCCTTTCATTGAATATTTCGTTCCTTTTTGACGTTCTACCTTCCTCTGTTCATCTAGTTTTCTTTCCCAAATTTCCAACGTACTTTCATCATTTGCTAATTTTTTTTTACCAATTAATTATCTTCAAAAGTCTTAAAATACTAAAATATTTACCTTCTACAATTACTTGGTTGGAATTACTCTTACAACCCCATTGGAATAAAAGCTCTGGTGGATAATATCACAGCATTTCAGCTTTAACACTGCACTACCTCAACATCACTCCCTATCTCTTACTGATTCTATAAACTGTTCACGTCATCTCGACAATGCTAAGTAAATAAGGGCAGTTCTGCAACTTCCAGGGCTTCACAGTTATTTCCAGTATCTGATTATCTTCAGTGTGAATGAGAACTGACAACGATGCAGACAGAAATACACATGAAAAATAAAAATATACAAATGAGCATGACTATTATTATTATTATAATTATTATAGGCCAAGAATGTCAGCACCTCTGAGGAGCTCAAGGAATTATATACCCAATCAGGGTCCCAAAGGGGGAACATTATCCTTAGAAAAGAGGAAGTCGCCTTAGTAAAAAACTACTAACTCTACTCCTGAATAATTACAGGTTTTCGGCTTTTACAGCATCATTCGAAAGCAAGATCCACAATTTAATTACATGTGAAACAAAGGCTGGCAGGAGAAAACAACAAATAATCAATAACGGTTAAACATCCCAAAACAAACGCGTACAACGAAGCCGCCACACACACACACACACACACACACACACACACACACACACACACACACAAATCCACCCCCTCCCGCCATCCCTGCCAGGTTGACGGCATCATACTGCGTGCAGTGTACAATCCACCCCGCACTCCCTCCGGCCCTTCGTTAGTGAACCATATCATCAATACAGTGGGCGCTACACGTGTTAGGTACCCCGGCGCTAAGTTTGTGTTGTGTGGGGACTTCAACGAACTAGACATTACGGACGTTACGAGCCACCTGTGCCTCACACAAATTGTTAACCCACGCACGAAAGGAACACGCTGGACCTTATCCTCACTGACCTGACGGACTGGTACCCTCCCCTCAGCCCCTCCTCCCCATGGGCCGAAGCAATCATACCTCGGTCCTATGGACCGTGTGTGTGTGTGTGTGTGTGTGTGTGTGTGTGTGTGTGTGTGTGTGACTCACAGACGTGCGAAACGGTCAAGAGGACCACCCGCCCGACACCTGACTCCACGATTAGGCAGTTTGGGCAGTGGTTGGTGGGCTATCCTTGGGTCGAGGTCCTAACCGTTCGTGACGTCACGGAGAAGTGGAACAACTACCTCGCCACCATCACTCAGGCCTATCACCACTTCTTCCCCACCAAGACACAACACACCCACCCAGCCGACCTGCCCTGGATGACCTCCAGGATTAAGGCCTTAATGCAGCAAAGGAACCGCGCCTTCCACACGGACCGAGCAAAATACAGGGCCCTTCGCAACACAGTCATCAGGGAAATTGCAGTGGCGAAGAAGGAGCAATACCCCCAAGAACTGCAACACCTGGAGGGCAACAACACCAGCAAGTTGTTCTCCAAGATACGCCAATTGTGTGGCCTGGGCAACCCATCGTCGGCTTTCCCTTTTCTCCCCTCCTCCTCCTCCCCCTTGAAATAGCTGAGCTGATTAACTCTCACTTCTCCTCCATCTGTCAAAGCCATCCCCCCCTAGACCTTGCCTACCTCCCCGCCTACCTACCTTCCCCGGCGTTGAATGGTTTCAAGTTGCCGAAAAGCTCAGATCTCTCAAACTCAAAAGGTCTACCACACCTCTAGATTTAATCATAAAACTTTATCAGGAGTTTTCCTATGAGCTTGTTACCCCCTTTGCCTCCATCATAAATGCCTCCCTCACTCAGAACAAATGCCCAACAGATTGGATTCGTCACTCCCATCCCGAAAGTCACCAACCCCACCTCACTTAATAAACTAAGACCCATTGCTACCACTCCAATCCCGAGCCTGCTTTGTGAAGACTTCGTATTTAGCTGGGCATATGATACTATTTATTACAAAATTGATCAGAGGCAGTTCGGCAACGTTAGAGCCTCTTCCACTACTCACTGCCTCATTAGTTTGCTTGATTTCATTCTTAAAAACCAGGAAACCAGAAAAAAACTTCCTCTGCCCTCGCCTTTATTGACTTTCGGAAAGCCTTCGACCTGGTTGACCACACCACTGTCATCACCAAGGCCATAAACATCGGCCTTCCGTCCCACCTGACATCCTGGCTGGCTGATTTCCTGACGCACCGGCACCAAGCTGTGCGTCATCAGGGCTGCACCTCCACCTTCCAGCCCCTCTCTGCTGGTGTGCCACATGGGACGCGTATGGGGCCTTTTCGTTTCCTTATTCTGATTAAAAATGCACTGTTAGACGCCCCTCATCGCTGGAAATACATGGATGATTCTACAGTGGGCATCTCCATCAACAACACAGCCCCTGACTACACGCCCCTACAACACATTCTGGACCGACTGCAGAGCTGGACGCAAGATAACCACGTCACCATCAACACCAACAAGACGGTGGTGATGCATTTTCACACCTCCACCACTGCCATCCCACCGCCAGCCCTGGAGGTTGGCCCTCACCAGCTGCAGGTGGTTGAATCCACCAAACTACTTGGAGTCACCCTGGACAGCAAGCTGAGCTGGGGCAAGCACGTCACCACCATCATCACGGTGGCTTCCAACAAATTTTTCATGCTGAGGCGCATGAAAACAGTGGGAGGCCCCCAAAGGACGCTTAAGGACCTATACACCACCTCCATCCTCCCCAGACTCCTTTACGCCTCTCCTGCTTGGGCTTCCTCCATCAACAAGACCCAGCAACGCCAACCAGAGAGAGTGCAGAAGCGGGCTTGCAGACAGATTCTGGGCAGTTCTTACGCCAACTACGATAACGCACTCACCCAGCTAAATCTGCCCACCCTACAGGACCGATACCACACAAACCTAATCAAATTCGGCAAGTCCCTCGTCCACAACCCCCGCCATTGAGACCTACTCCCACCCGCCCTCCCTCCCCCCACTAGACCCACAAGACATCACAATATTGTCGTCCCGGTCAAAACTCGCACGGACAGATATCGGCTTAGCGCGATGCCGACGCTTGTGAGGGCCATTAACACCTCCATGATCACATGATCCCTCCACCCCAACACACACACACACACACACACACATATACACACACACACACACACACACACACACACACACACACACACACACACACACACACACACACACACACACACACAGACAACACACACACAATGAGGGGGGGGGGGTAAGAAGAACATGCCCTAAATCGTCCACAGTGGAATTTTTAAGAGCTAATTTGAGCGAAGAGTTCAGCTTTAGAGACATGTGCGACAACGGTATAGCCATGAAGACTAAGGAGAGGTGGAAAAAAAGAAAAAAAAATGTTAGAGATATCTTTGGCTAGATGTCAGAAGACTGTAAGAGTTAGAGAAAGAACGGTTTTGGCAGTTTGTATTTTATGAAAGAGATTTTGGTGAGTCGAAGAATAGGTCCGGCGGTATTTTGGGCAGAGAGAGAGAGAGAGAGAGAGAGAGAGAGAGAGAGAGAGAGAGAGAGAGAGAGAGAGAGAGAGAGAGAGAGAGAGAGAGAGAGAGAGAGAGAGAGAGAGAGAGAGAGAGAGAGAGAGAGAGAGAGAGAGAGAGAGAGAGAGAAAAGGCGTAACATTCTTTTCACTTCTCTTTTGATCCATTTGCAAGATTCGTTTTCATCAACATTTTTCTTCGCTGATATTGCTATTATTGTTATTTCTATTTTCCTTTTTATTTTCAATCATATTACTTTGTTCATTTGTCTCATTCATTTCATTTCATCTTCCATTGATGTCCATATTTTTAGCTTTAGGGCTGCCTGGTACTTCATGCAATAAACCGTTTATTATTATTATTACTCTCTCTCTCTCTCTCTCTCTCTCTCTCTCTCTCTCTCTCTCTCTCTCTCACACACACACACACACACACACACACACACAAGTATACTCACACACATGTACATGGGTTCAACATTTCCTCTCAACCCTTCTTTCCTTTCCTTCTCGGACTAAACACACAGAGTTTTCCTTTAACACCATTCCACTTCTGCCACAAAGGTAAATCCACCCTCATGGGCGGGAAGGGAAGGGACCAAAACCGGAGTCTTTCTATACCAAGTCGTAAATATTCAGGTTATGAGCTACTGAGGGGACGGGAACGTAAATACGAGGGACTGTAAAAAGAGTAGGGCTAGGATGGGAGGTTGGAGGAGGAGGTAGAGAAAGATAAAAAAAATAGATGGGGTAAAAGGATAAGATGAAGAGCACATAGTGGTGGATTGAAACAGAAAGAGAGAGAGAGAGAGAGAGAGAGAGAGAGAGAGAGAGAGAGAGAGAGAGAGAGAGAGAGAGAGAGAGAGAGAGAGAGAGAGAGAGAGAGAGAGAGAGAGAGAGAGAGAGAGAGAGAGAGCAAAGGCATAACATTCTTTTCATTTCTCTTCTGATCCATTTGCAAGATTCGTTTTCATCTACGAACTTTTTTTTTCTTATTTCGTTCCACATTCATTTGTATATGCCTCAGAGTTCATGTAATTCATGTTTGGTCCTTCCTGATGAGTCAGAAGAGAAACGAAAAAATTGTCAAAAAAATAAAGACATAAATGAAATAATGCTGAGGAGTAATAAGACGATGAATATAACAAAAAGAATAGGGAGAAAACGAGGTATGCAGTGTGAGTGGAAAACAAGCATATTATAACCTAGAGGAACAGAAGTAAGAGGGGAGGCGGAAAAAAGAATAGGAGATGAAGAGAATAAGAGGAAGAAGACAAAATTGAAAACTAGGTGAGTCAGCAGGTGGACGACAACAAACGGTAACAGAATGAATGAGTAAAAGGTGAGAAAAAAATATGGAGAACACAAAAGAGGAAACAAGAGGAAGAAATAAGAGGTAGAAGGTCCCAACGAATAGGAGAATGAAAAAAGGAAAATGGGAGCAAAAAGAGGAAGGGTAGAAAGTGGAGAAATAATATTAAAATGAGGAGAATGAATGCGGTATATGCAGAGAAAAAAAATGGCTAAGAGAAAGACGATTCGTAAAAAAAATGATAAAAAAAAATGAATAGGTATAAAAGGAGGGAGCATAAAACATGGAGGAAAAATGAGAAAGAGGAGACAGAGAAGGAAGAATGAGACGGAGCAAGAGGGAAAGAAAAAGAGGAAGAAGATCTGTGTTAAAAGTGCTGTCGAAATGACTTCCGTAATTAGAAGAGAGACACTCAAACCTAGTTTACAAAAGAAGTCGTCGCCCTATTGTGTGACGGAAGAAGAGAAGATGAAAAAGGAGGAGGATGGCAAGGAGGATGACGAGGAGAATGAAGAAGATGACGAGGAAAATGAGGAGGATGAGGAAGAAGTAAAACGAAGAGAACGGAGAAAGATAAATAAAAATAAGTAAAATATAGAAGAGAAGGAAGTGATTAAAAAGAAACGGAGAAAAAAAAAGATAAAATGAGTAAGGAACACAAAAACGGAACAGAAGAAAACTAAGTAAAAAGAGAGGGAGATTGAAAATGAAAGGAGAAGGAGTTGGAGGAAAGGGAGAGGGAGGAACATGGAAACTTGGAGGGGCAGGTACATAAATCCTGTTGGCTAATAAAGAGGCTTCTTGCTTTAGCGAGAGTCAGTCCGTCAGGCAGGTCAGTGACCTGCAGAACATATCAAAGCATTTGCTGTACGTACCTGCGGGAATGTTAGTTTCACTCTTAACGCAACAAAGTAACTCACTGCGATTATTAGAGACGTTGACCACTTTTGCATATTTGCATTTGTGGGAAGGTCGTTTAGGTAGCGGAGGACTCTGGTCGAAAACTAATCTTACCAATGTCTGTGATGCATCGACTCGCTTCAATTCTTTGACCATTACTTCCAGTTTTCTCTTTGGTTTGGAGCTCAAAAATCTTAAAAAGTGACTGACGCTACTGAACCTGTTCAGGTATTTGAAGACATGTATCACATGGCCTCGCAGGCGACTCTTTTTAACTTAGAGAGGATGAGTTAAGAGAATGAGGCGTTCTTCACATCATTGTATTAAGGGTTGTATCATATTCAAGGCGTGTCGTAACATACTATCTCGACTACTTCCTAGACGAACTGCATATTCTAGGTGAGGTCTTACGAACGAGCTACACAAAGACAACACTACTCTCGGTGTCTTAATGAAGTTCCTTGCTATGAACCCGAGCATTAGAGAAACCACAATAACGCAATAAGAAAAAAATTCCCGTAATGTAGCACCACTGAGTGCCGGGGATCAAATCCGTGTCTTCTTAGAAGACGTCAAGTCAGCTTATCATTTGAGCCACTGATGAGCTAAAAGGGCGCCGACCAAACGACCACTTCTGCGGCCTCAACCTGCATGACGTCCCGGCCCTGCACTGTGGACAGGAAGGTGAAGGTGACCCCGCTCACGTTCGTGGAAGCTGAAGACGCGTTTAATCAACCCGCAGTGGCACATACGGTGTTATAAATACATTATCGAATATGCATTAACGCAATGAAAGAATCCGTAATGCAATATATATACCACTGAGTGCCAGGGATCGATCCCGTACCTTCTGAATAGAATTCAGGGCAGTTTACAAACTGAGTCACTGATGAGCTAGAAGGGTGGCCACTTCTGGAGCCAATATCAGGAGCCACCTTCACCTTCATGTCCGCAGTGCGGGGCTGGGTGTCAAGAAAAGACCGCAGAAGTGGCCGCTATTTTTAGCTCATCACTGGCTCAGTTGGTAAGTTGCCATTTTTACTCAGAGGGCACGGGTTCGATCCCCGCCACCAATTCGTGTTGCATTAGGGGAACCAGAGCATTGTTGTCGCTTTTTTGGTGAGGAAGGAGGAGGAGGAGGAGGAGGAGGAGGAGGAGGAGGAGGAGGAGGAGGTGGTGGGAGAATCATGGAAACACGAAAAAACAGCTAACATAACGTTACACTCACAGCACAAACTGCATAATTATTTTTTCTATATTTCGGAATGTCGCAAAAAGGTGTCTCATTTTCTAAGTCAGCTTAAGATATTGGCAGAAATATTAAGGCATATTTTAGGAGCTCAAACTTTAGTGCGGCAACGGCACATATACAAAAACGTGCGTCACATGATAGGATATTGATTTAGTAAAAAATATGGAAATCTCCGACAAATGACTTAGGCAGTTTGTTTGTGAAGGCGACGATAAAGAATGCTGGCTCATATCCAGGCCGCCTGCTTTGGGGATTTAATAAGATCGTCAGACATTTGAGTTATATGTGAAGCAAACTGTAGTTCTTGCTGTCCGAACTTGTGGGAACATTTAGACGTAATAGTAATAGTAGTAGTAGTAGTAGTAGTAGTAGTAATAGTAATAGTAAAAGCAGTAGTAGTAGTAGTCGTAGTAGTAGTCGTAGCCGTAATAGTAGTAGTAGTAATAGTAGTAGTAGTAGTAGTAGTAGTAGTAGTAGTAGTAGTAGTAGTACTAGTAGTAGTAGTAGTAGCGTGCGTATATATATATATATATAAATATATATATATATATATATATATATATATATATATATATATATATATATATATATATATTTTAGGACAAGTAGGAGGAGGAGGAAGAGGAGGAGGAGGAGGAGGAGGAGGAGGAGGAGAATATGGAGGCAGGAGTGCAGTAAAGCAGATGGCGGTGTAAGCGGAGAAAGAGAACGAAAAGGGAGAGAAAGAAGGTGTATAAAGCGGATATTGATTGTCGGGAAATATGGAACGGCCGGATATTAGTGCTTGTATATATTTAGAGAGAGAGAGAGAGAGAGAGAGAGAGAGAGAGAGAGAGAGAGAGAGAGAGAGAGAGAGAGAGAGAGAGAGAGAGAGAGAGAGAGAGAGAGAGAGAGAGAGAGAGAGAGAGAGAGAGAGAGAGAGAGAGAGAGAGAGAGAGAGAGAGAGAGACTTTTTAAACGATCAAAGACCTTACCTACCTAAGAACACAGAAATAGCAAAATATATAAGAACGTATTTTCTAACATTACTGCATTAAGAATTAAAACATACGTATATAATTAATTAAACAGATAAAAATACGGAACAGGCAGACGCTTCAGAACGCTTAATATCAGACCTTGCTATTGTTTTCGAAGGGGGCAGGAGGAACCTGGTGTTCTTCAATACCTCAAAGACTCAATTTCCCAACCTTTTAACTCAACGCAATCTTCCAAATACCTATCCCTTATTCTTCGGTAGCACTCAGGTGTCACCTTCTTCTACAATAAACATTCTCGGTCAATCCTTAATTCAAAATCTTAAATGAAAACTTCATACCCCTTCTCTCACTGAATCAGCTTCCTCGAGGCTCTGTATTCTTCCCACCAGTTCTTTTTCCCATCACAAATGCTATTCATATACAGGTGCATTGTTCGCCCTCGTAAGAAGTATGCATCTCATCTGTGGGGGGCTCCACACACACACACAGCTCTCTTGGACTGAGTAGAGTCAAAGGCTCTTCACCTTATCAACTCCTACTAAATATAGTCTATTTCTTATATTCCGCCGCATTGTTGCCTCTTTTTCTATCTCCTTTTGATATTTTCATGCTGACTACTCTTCTGAACTTGCTTACTGCATGGTTCCACCCCTCCTGCAGTCCTGGGGCACACGACTTGCTACTCTATCGCATCTCTGTAACGTCCAAATCCCATATGCAAAAGTTAACCATTTTCTTCATTATTTCATCCCTTTCACCAGTAAACTCTAGAACAACCTTCCCTCGTCTGTATTTCCTCCTGCCTACGATCTGACCTCTTTAAAGAGGGGATTATCAAGACATCTCCATCCGAAATTGACCTCTCTTTTGGCCACTCATTTCTACTTTTTTTATATCAGTGATTTTTTACAGTAAATTAAGCAGCTCGAGGTCAAAAATTAAATGAAAGCAAAATAGTCCGCCAAGTACTGTACCAACAACAATATAAAAGTTGCCAAATGAGGTCAATTTTGGGTGGAGAGATGTATGTATTAATAAATCTCTCCACCCAAAATTGACCTCTTTTGGCAACTTTTCTATTGTTGTTGGTACAGTACATGGCGGAATATTTTGCTTTCACTTATTTTTTGACCTCGAGCTGCTTAATTTACTGTAAAAAATGGGATGCTGGTTAACTCTTGCCAAAGGGATTTGGACAGTATTGGGGTGACCTAGAGTATAAAGTCGAGTGCAGCGGGGCCGCATGTGGGGTGGAGGAATGCAGTTAGCAAGTTCAGAAGAGCAATCAGCATGAAATTATAGAAAGAAGACAGAAAGCATGAGATAGAGCAAAGATAGAAGACTGTTAGTAAAAGGATGGGAGTTGTCGAGACGAAGAGCTTTTGACTTTGTACAAAAGGGCTGTGTGTGTGGAGTCCCGCCGAACATGAAATGCTTACTCCATACCGGACGTTTTGTTTATCAATTTTTTTGATTTCTAAACTTTTTTTCTGTATTCTGATTCCTGATTCCACTGGAAATGTATATTTGGTGGAGCTTTAATTTTAGATTTCCACACTATTTATTCAATTTAAAACATAGGAAACACGGCTGGAAAGTAGCTGATGTAATAAGTCACAAATGGGAGGCTGTTAACAGAGGGTGTAATAAAATTCAAAAGTTTACGGAACGTAAAAATTGATATTATAATAAAGACACAGGACAAAAACGATGAAAACGCTTTGAAGGGGCCAACACCCGCATTGGAATCAAGCAAGCAGATGATGATGATGATAAAGAATTGAATCTACTGGAAAAAAAATTGCTACAGCCCAAACTGCAACTTTCCATAGAACTCCCATTTTTAATTTAAATAAAGACAGTCAGAGTTATATGTACATGTACAATATCTTTCATATTTCATAGCTAGGTCCATCACAACTAAATATTCAATTGAACTATTTCATATTTAAACAGCACAATGTTCAACTGAGCAAATATATATGCAACTAGTTTTACCCTTATTATCTAACTGTCTGATAGTTTTTTTGGTAGTTAAAATTTAGTGGAGTTATAATATCTTTCCTTACAACTCTATCAATATTATATTAATCGGAGACAACTGGAAGCAACCTGTCATTACGTTCAACACTCCTTAACTGACTCTGATGGGAGTAAACATTCGATGGAGTTATAATTGCATATTCCCTCATCACTCCTGCATGACATTAATTTGTCATTCGTCAAGTAAAAAGGAGAAGCGCAGCCAAGCAACTGAAATAATTACTTGATCTCTCCATACGTAACCTGAGACGGAGTTTTAAGACACTCATTAACTTTTTGAGGACGTGGAGAAACTTTGGAAAAGAACAACCAATCTAACTCTTCCAATAATTCCTTGAGACGAAATGAGAGAGAGAGAGAGAGAGAGAGAGAGAGAGAGAGAGAGAGAGAGAGAGAGAGAGAGAGAGAGAGAGAGAGAGAGAGAGAGAATAAATTGGGAGAGGGAAAGAGATTTTTCGAAAGTTCACGATTTTTGCTCAGTATTTTTATCCATCTTTTCTCCACCTCTCTCTCTCTCTCTCTCTCTCTTTTTTTTTTTTTTTTAATCAAGGAGTAGGGTGAAGAAAGAGTGTTATAGTTAGGGGTACGTGGAATAGGAAAGACAGTAAGGTGTGTGTGTGTATGTGTATGGGTTAGTTTTGTGTTCTGTGTTGTAGTGTTTTATCGGGCACCTATTGTGTATACCCCCGGCGTGCTGGGGGTGTGTGTTTTTGTTTGTTTGTGTGTTTGTGTGCTGCTGCTATGGCGTCACTTGTGTGATGTGTGGGCGGTGTGTTCGTAGTGACTTAGTGCTGCGCGGTAAGGGAGACCACAAGTTGGTGCCAGGGTGAGCTCCTTGACATAAAATTCTGTCGGGCATGGTGTCTCTCTCTCTCTCTCTCTCTCTCTCTCGTCAACACATTTCTTCCCTTGTGAATAATGTTCTTTCGTCATAACAAAACCGAGCCCTCTGCCTAGCTTTCCATCTTCTCTTTCGCTACATGGATGGGAAAACGGGAATGCAATGAACCACAAGCATTGAGAAAAATAGAAAGTAACGCGAAAATACGAAGAAATCGAAAAATGTAGTAATAGAGCAAATAAACAAAGAAATATACAGATCTAGAAAGTGAATAGAAGAAAATGCAAGAAGATAGAAAAACAAACTGAAGAAATGATAGTAATTCTAGGATAAGCTCCAAAAACTAAAGGATAGTTACACTTAGAGAAGGAAATTAAAAGATAATAAAAGGGAAATACAAGAAATGCAAAGATATCCTAAGGAATGTGGAAAGATATATAAGAAAATACAATAAAATTCAAGGAAATACACTCAAGTGAAAAGAATTATAAATAAAATTACTTAAAGTATGAAAAAAGTACAAGAAAATAAAAGAAACGGAAGGTAACACTCTATTTTTGCTCCCCTTGAGCTGCTTCCTTTGTTGTGAAAAAAAAGAGAAGAAAAGGAAGAAAATACGTGAAGCACAAGAATTAGAGCTTACAAGTACAACGAATTCATGAAGACGAAAAGAGAACGACGTAATTACTTCCTAAGAAAATAAGAACCACAGAACTACGACAGCATGTTACTGGAACTTAATTAGAACCACAGAAATACGACCGTAAATTAGCCACACAATGGACAGCCGAGTTAACCACAGAATTGGCCACGGGATTACAGCCACTGAATCATCGAACAATTAAATAGAACAACACAAAACGTAAAAACGCAACACTTCAAAAAACAACACATCACAACACAGCACAATGAGCGATACTATCATTAATAAGAACATAAGAATAAGAAAAGGATGACTTCAGCGCTCCTATTGCTTACGCTCCTTGAGCTGAAACCAAGTACTCTGTTTGCCCGATTTTTAGCCTAAATGCATTGAGCCCTAGGACGGAGGTCAGCGCTCACTAGTACTCCTAAGTCTCTCTCACGCCCAGACCTGCTTAGAGGAGTGTCATTTAAGGAGTAATTGTGTGAGGGATTATTCCTACCTACACTCAAAATGCTACACTTCCCGACATTGAATTCCATCTGCCACTTCCCCGCCCAATCATATAGTCTGTCAAGCTCATCCTGGAGAACGCTAGCGTCCCTGTCTGATTGGATTACTCTACCAATCTTGGTATCATCTGCGAACTTACTGACATCACTACTAATTCCTGTGTCCAAGCCATTGATGTAAATAATAAAAAGCAGAGGACCCAGCACCGACCCTTGTGGGACTCCACTCGTAACACTGCCCCATTCAGATTTTTTACCATTGATTTGCACTCTCTGCTTCCTACCACTAAGCCACGCCCTGATCCAGTTCAAAACTTTCCCATCTACGCCGTGAGCCTGTAATTTTAGTAATAGCCGGTGATGAGGAACTTTGTCGAACGCTTTACTGAAATCTAAATATAATATGTCATAGTTTTCATCTCTGTCAACCGCCTCGATCACTTTAGTGTAGAAGAATAACAGAGTAGTAAGGCAAGACCTGCCCTTTGTGAACCCATGCTGTGAATCATGAATTAAACTATGATTCTCTAGATGGTCCCGAATGCTCCCGGCTCTAATTGACTCCAACATCTTTCCTACAACTGATGTTAAGCTAATTGGGCGATAATTTGAGGTGGCTGACTTGTTTCCCTTTTTGAAAATCGGCGTCACATTAGCTACTTTCCATTGATTGGGCACATACCCAGAATTTACCGACATCTTAAAGATATCGGTAATTGGGCCACTGAGGACCTCCTTGCACTCTTTCAGAATCCGTGGGAATACTTCGTCCGGGCCCGGCGATTTGTTTTTCTTCAACCTACCAATCTCATCCTGGACTACTTGCCTAGTGATGATCACATCCCTCAACTTGTCGTTCTCTTCGCCCTCATATACCTGAACTCTCTCCGGAATGGTTGTTAGATTTTCCTGCGTGAAAACTGAAAGGAAATAGTCATTCATCATTTGACTCATATCTTCTCCATTCTCAACGAGCCCACCTGTTTGTTTTCAACGGTCCAATTCTGTCCCTTGTTTTCGTTCTGTACAATTTGAAGAAGCCCTTGGGATCGCTCTTGGCCTCGTTGGCTACCCTAATCTCATAATTTCTTTTTGATAGGCGGGTGTTCTTCTTCACCAACCTGTTAAGCTCAACATACCTACCCCTGAGGTGGATTTCTCCGTTCTTTATTTTCCTATAAATTCCTCATGCTTGAGTCTGCGGGTCATCCATTTAGGGTCGTTATTTTCCTTCCTACGTGATTGGTGAGGGATATGCTGTCACTGACCCTCTGCAATTACTCTCACTAAAGTGCTGTAGGAGCTGGGCACGATAACAGATAACCTTATTCCCGATAACCGATAACTGATAATGAAAAACCTTAACAGCAATAACCGATATTCGTTAACTAGAGATACAAATATAGGCGATAACCGATACCCGATATAACTCCACAAGTCAGATACTAGCTAGCGATAAGTCCGATAGGCGAAAACGATACTATATTGATATTTCAGATAGAAAAAACATTAATGAATTCAAATTTCCATTATCTGTATTTTGGGAAACTTACAAAACCTTAAAACCACACGTTGACACGTACATATGGACGTTAATACTAGAAATGCCTGAACCGGTGTTGGTGTTGTTTACAAACACTGGTCTCTCGTGAACGGTGTATGCTCAGACCAGCAAGCGTAGACCTGTACAGTCTCACAAAGCTTTTAAACCGTAATTAAGAGTTGCTGGAAGGCTGAATCAGACATATAGTACCACTACCACCATCCTCGCTGTTTCTAGAACGACACTCTGTACGAGTTGTATTTATATGTACAGAGTGTCGTTCTAGAAACAGCGAGGATGGTGGTACTGTATGTTTGATTCAGCTTTCCAGCAACTACTCTTAATGTGTTAGCAAGCTTTGTGAGACTGTACAGGTCTACACTTACTGGTCTGACCATGCGCAATTCACGAGAGACCAGTGTTTGTAAACACAAGCGCCAGCTTTTGACGATGGGACACCAAATAACACAACACCGGGTGCCTTCAGTATCATGGCATGCTCACAAACGAATATGGAATATCAAATTTGAGGCTGTGAATATTCATTTTTGGAACAAAGTTAAATGATTTTTCTCTATGATATATTGATTTTTGAGTAGCATAAAAAATAACCTAGTATTTTAATTTTCATGGTCTAAGTATGAAATCTCATCACCGAAGATATTTCATACCCCGAAGTTTTTTCATACAACACCGGGCCATGCAGGGAGACAACGTTTTTTTCTGAGGCGGAAAAAAGTAGCGATTATCGCTAGTTTGGTTACAAAAGTAACGAAGATACCGATATATATTTAAACAAGCAACGGATGGTCGATAATCCGATTTTGTTATCAGCGATAAAGTATCGCGATAACTTATCGCGATAACGCCCAGCTATGTGTAGGTCATTTCTACATGATTCCCCTGTCTTTCCAGTTCCAGCCCTGAGATCTGGCCCTCATCTAGCCCTAAGGTTCCCCAGTTTACCTCCTCAAGGTGTCTTCTGAGCTCCTCATAATCAACTCTTGTAAAATCAGGCACCAACACAAAGTTGAGTTCATGGGTCACCGCCCAGTCTAATTTAAATCTAATTTCCTTGTGGTCACTGCCACCTAATTCTCCCCAAACATCTAGCTCACTGATCATATTCTCATTGTTCAAACAGATACTATCATTATTAGACAAGTGTACATCAAAGTGAATGTTCGTGTTAGTGTTGTCGATATCAATTCTCTCTCTCTCTCTCTCTCTCTCTCTCTCTCTCTCTCTCTCTCTCTCTCTCTCTCTCTCTCTCTCTCTCTCTCTCTCTCTCTCTCTCTCTGTAGTCTTGTATTTTCATCTCTATTTATTTTGAATATCCTTACGTAACTTATCAAATTATTTATTTTTTTCCTCCGTGTATAATCTACCTATGTACATATACCTTCCGCAAACGTATCTTTTTTCCCTCTCTTCTCTGTCTTTTTTTTTATCCTAATAATCCAATAAGCTTCAAATAATGTGTCCATGTAATGATGTATTCTTTGCATTTTTCTGCGTGTTCCTTGGATAACATTATTATCTTTTTTTTTCATATTTAAGCTGATTGCTTCACTGCTAGAGAATTGTGTTTCTTTCATGTCCGTCAGTCTCGGAATTTTCATATACCTTGGTAGAGTAGTTCAGAACTACGGTGGGTCTCATCAGGAAGTCTTACGGTAGGCTCCCTTGGCCCACGGTGTTAAGGACTCGCTAAGCACGAGTAAATGGCGTTGTCGATACCTGTGTAGAAGTCTCTTGTGCTCCCTCTCTAACTATATGGTTGTGAGACATGGAAACAAAATAGGGACTTAGAGAGCAAACTGATGCCTTTGATAATAAGTGTCTTCGCAGAATCATGGGATATCGCTGGAATGACTTTGTGTCAAACCTGTAACTACTCCGTGAGAGTGATTCAACGTATATTACCTGCATAGTCCATCAACTCCAACCCCGGCTATTCCGGCATGTGGCACGTTACACAGAAACCGACCCTACTCATCGGCTTGTCTCTGTAAGAAACAATCCTGAGTGGGGTAGGCCAAGGGGACGCCCGCAGAGTTCCTTACTTAAGCAAGTCGATATATTCTGCCAGGAGGCACTCAGGATGGGAAGGGGGCCTACAAGGAGACTTTCCCGGAGGGACGCCCCCGGACTTGGCGTCATAGAGTGGGCAAGGCGACTCGCCCCCCAACGCATTTTTTTTTTTTTTACAGCTAAGGAGACAGTTCAAGGGCGTAAATAAAAATAAAAAAGCCCGCTACTTACTGCTCCTAAATAGAGGACAAAGGAGTGTCCAAATAGAGGTCAATTTCGGGAGGAGAGGTGTCCTGATACCCTCCTCTTGAAAGAGTTCAAGTCGTAGGCAGGAGGAAATACAGATGAAGGAAGATTGTTCCAGAGTTTACCAGCTTGAGGGATGAAAGAGTGAAGATGCTGGTTGACTCTTGCATAAGGGGTTTGGACAGTATAGGGATGAGCATGAGTAGAAAGTCGTGCGCAGCGGGGCCGCGGGAGGGGGGGAGGCATGCAGTTAGCAAGTTCAGAAGAGCAGTCAGCATGAAAATATCGATAGAAGATAGAAATAGAGGCAACATGGCGGCGGAATTTGAGAGGTAGAAGACTATCAGTATGAGGAGGAGAGCTGATGAGACGAAGAGCCTTTGACTCCACTCTGTCGAGGAGAGCTTTGAGTGGACCCCCCCCCCCCCCCCCACACACACACATGAGATGCATACTCCATACAAGGGTGGACAAGGCCCCTGTAAATGGATAGCGACTGTGCGGGGGAGAAGAACTGGCGGAGACGGTACGGAACGCCCAGCCTCGAGGAAGCTGATTTGGTAAGAGATGAGATATGATTTTTCCAGTTGAGATTTTGAGTTAAGGATAGACCGAGGATGTTTAGTGTTGAAGAAGGTGATAGCTGAGTGTTGTCAAAGAATAGGGGATAGTTATTTGGAAGATTGTGTCGAGTGGATAGGTGGAGAAACTGTGTTTTTGAGGCGTTGAAGGACACCAGGTTCCTCTTGCCCCATTGGGAAATAATAGTAAGGTCTGAGGCTAGGCGTTCTGTTGCCTCCAGCCTTGAATCGTTAAGTTCCTGTAGGGTGGGTCTTCTATTAAAAGAAGTTGAGTAATGGAGAGTGGAGTCATCGGCGTATGAATGGATAGGACAGTTCGTTTTGGAAAGAAGATCATCAATGAACAACAGAAAGAGAGTGGGAGATAGGACAGAACTCTGTGGGGCACCACTGTTAATAGGTTTAGGGGAAGAACAGTGACCGTCTACCCCAGCAGAAATAGAACGGTCAGAAAGGAAACTGGAGATAAAGGTACAGAGAGAAGGATAGAAACCGTAGGAGGGTAGTTTGGAAAGCAAAGATTTGTACCAGACCCTATCAAAAGCTTTTGATATGTCCAGCGCAATAGCAAAGGTTTCACCGAAACGGCTAAGAGAGGGTGACCAAGAATCAGTTAGGAAGGCAAGGAGATCACCAGTAGAACGTCCCTTGCGGAACCCATACTGGCGATCAGATAGAAGGTCAGAAGTGGAAAGGTGCTTTTGAATCTTCCGGTTAAGGACTGATTCAAAAGCTTTAGGTGGACAAGAAAGTAAAGCAATAGGACGGTAGTTTGAGGGATTAGAACGGTCACCCTTCTTAGGCACACGCTGTATGAAGGCATACTTCCAGCAGGAAGGAAAGGTAGATGCTGACTTGCAGAGGCGAAAGAGTTTGATCAGGCAGGGTGACAGCACGGATGCACAGTTTTTAAGGACAATAGGAGGCACTCCATCAGGTCCATAAGCCTTCTGAGGATTGAGGCCAGAGAGGGCATAGAAAACATCATTTTGAAGAATCTTTATAACAGGCATCAAAGTGACTAGTCAGAGGGGGGATGAGTAGGAGGAATATGCCCAGAATCGTCCAGAGTGGAGTTTTTAGAAAATTTTGAGAGAAGAGTTCAGCCTTAGAGGTAGATGAGACGGCAGTGTTGCCGTCAGGACTGAGGAGTGGAGGAAAAGATGAAGAAGTGAAGTTGGAGGAGATGTTTTTGGCTAGGTGCCAGAAGTCACGGGAAGAGTTAGAGATAGCAAGGTTTTGGCATTTTCTTTTAATGAAAGGGGTTTTGGTTAGTCGGAGAATAGATTTGGCACGATTCCGGACAGAAATGTAAAGTTCATAGTTAGCATTAGTTCGAAGGCTCTGGTACCTTTTGTGAGCTGCCTCTCTATCTTTGACAGCACGAGAACAAGCGTGATTAAACCAAGGCTTTTTAGCCTGAGGAGTAGATAAAGTACGTGGAATGTATGCCTTCATTCCTGAGACAATCACCTCTGTGATGCTCTGAGCACACACAGAGGGGTCTGGCTCCTGGAAGCAATAATCATTCCACGGGAAATCGGAAAAGTACATTCTCAGGTCGTCCCACCGAACTGAAGCAAAATGACAGAAGCATCGCCTCTTCGGTGGGTCCAGAGGGTGTAGAGAACGATAGGACAGGATACAGAAATAAGGTTGTGATCGGAGGAGCCCAACGGAAAGAACAGTTTGACAGAATAAGCAGAAGGGTTTGAGGTAAGGAAGAAGTCTACAATGTTGGGCCTGTCTCCAAGACGGTCGGGAATGCGTGTCGGGTGCTGGACCAACTGCTCTTGATCGTTGAGGAGAGCAAAGTTGTAGGCTTGTTTACTAGGCTGGTCAGTGAAAGAGGATGAAAGCCAAAGCTGGTGGTGAACATTGAAATCTCCTAGGATGGAGATTTCAGCGAAGGGAGAGTGGGTCAAGATGTGCTCCACTTTAAAGTTCAAGTAGTCAAAGAATTTTATATAGTTAGTAGAGTTAGGTGAGAGATAAACAGCACAGATGTATTTAGTAATAGAATGACAATGAAGTCTTAGCCAGATGGTGGAAAATTTTGAAGAATCAAGGTTGTGGGCACGAGAGCAAGTGATGTCGTTGCGCACGTAGGCGCAACATCCAGCTTTGGATTTAAATTTAGGATAGAGATAGTAGGAGGGAACACAGCAGATATTGCTGTCAGTAGCCTCAGAAACCTGTGTTTCGGTGAGGAAGAGAAGGTGAGGTTTAGAGGAAGAGAGATGGTGTTCCACAGAATGAAAATGAGAACGAAGACCGCGAATGTTGCAGAAATTGAGAAGAAAGAGGTTCGAGGAGTTATCAAGACACCTCTCGGGTCGACAGCCAGAAGGGGAGTCCTCCCTGGGGGAATTTGTGGTCCCCCCCAGGCGGGGACCCCTATTGCTTAATTTCTCCTATTAATAAATTTCATATGACGTTTTCATATTTTTTTTTTCTAATAGCCTTCAAACTTTCCTTCGTGTGCTTTTTCATTGTATTATAACATTACTTTCTTGCTAAAGTATTCTTTCTGCGCTGATTGTTTCATTCACTTTTCGATTAGTTGGAAGTTGTTTTACATTTATATGCGTTCAGATATCGCTTATTACTAATGCTCTTTCGATTTTTTCCTTTTTTATATTGAATTCCATTTTCAATGTTTTTGGGTGTTTTCCATTATTCGTTTATACATCAAATGGCATCATATTTAGTGTTCGTATAATTCATTCATATTTTTTTGACATTATCGATAAATTCATTGGCAAAACTCAAGAACGACCACTCCAAACCAATATTCGTAGTATCTTAGCACGTGAAAGAATTATTATTATAATGCATTTTCGTATACGTTTTACCTTGGGGAGGGGCCAGGGGGGCAAGCCTCTTTAATTATAGAGTTAGGTGGCTTGGATTTTCTAAGTCCATTGTTATTGTTTCACAAGCGCCTCTATGCACAGACTGAGCCTCATACCTGCCTTGCAGTGCACCCTACAAACTAGTTCCTAAGTCAGTAATATCCAAAATGCGCATGGATTATAACGATTTTGGACAAAAATACGGTCTTTTAAGAGTTTTATGTTATTTTTTTCTCTATATTAAAGCAACTAATGCCACAGCTATTTGTATTTTCTAATACATTCGTAAAATGTTACTATGCGAGGGTATCAGCGGCGGCACCTAACGGTGGGTTCCTGAAGTCAGTTGTTTTCAAGCCGCCATAATGGATGGAAGGCCCGACACTCACTCCCTCAAAATATCCGTCTACTTTACCTTTCGGTAAGTGTTAACTGAGTATTTAACCTCTTTATTGGTGTGCATGTAGGTTGACAAAAGGACCGATTACTATCCCAGTACCGGGTCCAACAAAGACACGGGCGTGTCAAGTGTAACATATGGTGTGACAAGCACGTGTCAGAAAACAAACGGATATTGTTCAATGCGCGATACTTATAGTGGAATTTGAGTAAAATGGAGGCCAGGGTCATACGTAGCAGTCGGTAGGTCACTCCCGCGTCAGTTAACATCAGGAGCGTCAGTTCGATCTGGATGACAGCTGTCACAAATCTGTTTTATTTTGTACCTTAAACTACTCGGTAAAAATGATCTAGCATCAACTTACAAGTGGACGGGTTAACCGTCAGTATTGTACCATATGTAATTATGAAACATGACATTTCCCAAGAGTTGCTCGACTACGATTGGGGTGGTGGGGTGGGGGTTCAACTACGCTGACCATACACGCCCTACACTCGTCAACAGACCCGCTGCAGCGGCTACTACGTTATATAGGAATAGATTACAAGAGTATACGTTAGGGAATTTCCTTTCTTTAAAGACTAGGGATTTTTCCCGATTTTGGGGATTTTTGTAGGGACATTTTGAAAGCCCATTTTTCAGTGATTTGGCCGCCCACCACCAAAATCACTGTTCCCTACAAGGATTAATCGAGCTAACGACCACCAAAACCACAGCTCCCTAAAGGGATTAATCGAGCTAACGCCGCCGCCGCAAAATAGCTCGCATTCATTACCTACCGTATGAAGCATCACTTGGTCTTCATATATTTTTTTTCTACAAACGTTTGGTTAGCGACGGTACGCTTGGTTAGCGCTGGTATGCTTGGTTAGCGATGGTACGCTTGGTTAGCGATGGTACGCTTGGTTAGCGATGGTACGCTTGGTTAGCGGTGGTATGCTTGGTTAGCGACTAGCCCACGCATGTGAGACCAGGTCCACCACGCGTGGTTATATTTTTTTTCGAACACGCAGCCCAACGGCTGCCATGCTGAGGGCCGGGTATAGCCCGGGCCTGTTCAGCCCGAGTCCCGGATGACCTTGAGTCATGGCTCAGGGCTGTTTTGGGGTGGTTAGCGATGGTATGCTTGGTCAGCGATTAGCCCACGCATGTGAGTATACAGTGAGGATTTTCCTACTATGGAGACTAGGAATTTTTCCTGATTTAGGGATTTTCTAGGGAAATTTGGAAGGCCAAGTTCCCCAGGCTTGTCTTGGGGGGCTGGGGTGGTGGAGGGGGTGGAGTGGTGATTCTTAAGATTTACCAATTCATTAAATGCCATTACATTTAGTGTTCATTCAACTGATTTACATTTTTATTTTTTTTTACTTTTTCGTCAATCATCACCATATTTAGTGTTCTTTTAACCCACGCACATCCACAGATGAACGAAAAGCTTTGCAGCGCTGCTCGTGTTTTGTTATGGTTTCTGCAGTGCTCCTCATTCACTTCCATTTTCTCTGTACTTCTTGCATTTGTTGATTCATACCTAAGATATTTACGGAATCGCTTTATTAATTCATATTTACATTACATCAGTTGATAGCAATTCTCTTTCTTACGTTTTCCTTCTGTCAGTCTCTCTGTATTCCTTTCGTCTGTAGAATCTTTCATTATTGAATGAAATTAATAAGAATATTTTAGTGATATATTTTCACTAATTCATATTTAACTAGCATTTTTAAAGGAATTAAGTTTTATCTTTTTTTTATTAATTCTCTGATCTGTCCAAACATTCATTCATTTCCTGAGCAGATTTTTTTTTTAGACCACTAGCGTTCACAGACCAATGAAACTCTCCTCACTTGTCTGTCATGGTTCCCTGCTTTGACTCTCATCCATGAAACTTTTCTTCGTATATCTTCCCTTTATCTTAAAATTGTACGTGTCTTACGTGCGAGTTTGTACTCTTCCGGTCTATTTACTGAACTGAGTTTAAAATGAATAATAATAATAATAATGATCATAATAATAATAATAATAATAATAATAATAATAATAATAATAATAATAATAACGAAATTTTCACTTTCGATAATTATCAAAATATTCAATGGTTTCTTTTCACTTATTAACATACAAACATCAATAAAAAAAAAAAGAGTTGTATATGTCTCTTGCGCTTCACTTTTTTTCATCTTCAACTTCCGTCTTCATCAGTGTCACTTTTCCGCCGCTGTTTTATATTCATCGTCCATTCATTATCCTTCCTCATCACCTTCATCATCCTCATCGTCATCACGGCCTCCTCTTCTTCGCAATACCTTCACATTATCTCCTTTTTCTTCCTCCCCTTGCTATCTTATCACCTCATCCCATTCTTCTTCCTCTTCATTAACTCTCTCTCTCTCTCTCTCTCTGACCTCTCTTATTTCATAACATCCTTTTTTCCTTCTCATGTCTACATCTTTCCTCCTCTCTACATTCACTGTCTATATTTAACCTTATGTTTCACTCCTTTCCCCCAGTGCGAATCCTCATCCTTTTCCTCTTTCTAAAGCTTTCCCATCCTGTCCGATGCTACCACCACCAACACCACCACCACCAATACCCCTCCTCCTTCTCCTCCTCCTCCTCCTCCTCTTCCTCCTAGCTCCTCCTCCTTTTCTCCGATCCTCCTAGCGCAGACTATCACCATTTCAACATCAAGGTTAGAGAGTTTACACAATATCTATAGAGAGAGGAGCAATGCAGACTCGTGCGTCGCCTCTGTCAACCTGTCCATCTATATATCACTTGTTTCTCCAATATCTATACGAACGTTTCATTTTATTTCACTCTCTCTCTCTCTCTCTCTCTCTCTCTCTCTCTCTCTCTCTCTCTCTCTCTCTCTCTCTCTCTCTCTCTCTCTCTCTCTCTCTCTCTCTCTCTCTCTCTCTCTCTCTCTCTCTCTCTCTCTCTCTCCGGCAATCAACAGTTGGGAACAATCGCGGCGGAAAATTATCCTAATACATAGACGTGAGAGCTTCCCTGTGCGATGTTAATGTGCAGAGAACAGAAGTCCAGCGAACTGTTGAGCCGACGCTTGCAAACTGTTACTGAGAGGGAATATATTACGGCGAGGCATGGCCAGTGCTGAGAGAGAGAGAGAGAGAGAGAGAGAGAGAGAGAGAGAGAGAGAGAGAGAGAGAGAGAGAGAGAGAGAGAGAGACTCTCTCTCTCTCACTCTCTCTCTCTCTCTCTCTCTCTCTCTCTCTCTCTCTCTCTCTCTCTCTCTCTCTCTCTCTCTCTCTCGTATTCATAGTTTAATGGCACTTACAGACGAAGATGAAGAGGAAGCTACAGAATTGTTCAAACTCCATCCCCTAGTTTTCTTGATAGGTTAGTGTGGTGTTGTGTGTGCATGAAAGGCTCAGTTACTAATTGACTGAGAAACGAACTGACAGACTGACTGACTGACTGTTTGTTTAACTACCTTAAAACATGAGTAGCTGAGACAGGTTACATAAATATCTCGCAGATTAAAAGATTGGTCAACTGACTAATTGAATGATTAAAGACACAATGGCCAACTGAATGAAAAGCTCGGTGCAAGGCAAAATGACAATCTACATGTTTAACTGATGAAACTAATCGACAAGTTAACTATCTGCCTAATCGACTGCCTGCCCGTTTGACTGCTTGGTTGACTGAATATATTATAAAAAAAACTTGCTAAATATCAATGACTTACGTATTTTATGACAGATGAACTAATTAGTTTATTAGCTAGCTTGGCATTTACAGCCATGAATAACTGAATATATGGCTGTCTACCTGACTGACTGACTGACTAACTGAATGATTGGCTAGCAGACTAGGCGAATTGGCTGATAATCTGAATAGTTCATTTCATCATTGAATATAATGTAACAAAAATGAGAAAATGACTGTCTGAGTAACTGACTGTTTCAATGACTGACTGACTGCCTAACTGCCTTACGGTGAGTTTTAACGTGTCACTGATTTAATAGTTGCTTCGTCCGTCAAAGCCATCGACGGAATATATTTCAATCGTCAAAAACTAACAAACACAACAATATTCGATACACACTCAAACTCTCTCATACGAAAATACACACACACACACACACACACACACACACACACACACACACACACACACACACACACACACATATGCAAAAACATGCACACGCACGCACACACTAACTTCACTTACTTTACGGTCATTATCAATAAACAACAACATGGCTAATTAGATCATTTTTGTTTGTAATATTTATTTTATTCACTGTAAGAAAGATGCTTCAAGAGGATTTGTTGAAACAAAGTCTAAAGGAATGACGAGGCTTAAGTGTTACCATTTTGTGATAGTTTTCTCTGATAATGTAACATACTTACATTATTTGGTAGCATGCAGAGGAGTCCTTATTTTTTTGTTTACAAGTATTTCACTCATCTACTATCATATTCCCCACAACTGGTAAATACATTTTCATTGTTTCCAATTAATCAGTTGGTATTTTATTAAAATCATATGGCATTCCTATTTCTTTTCTCTTTTGGAGGGGAGAGGAACAGAAAAAGAATATGATAACATAGTCTTGAGAAACTGTCAGAAAATTCAATCAATAAATAATTAATTATATCTTTATAATTACCAACACAAAATCATAATTCACTTTGTTTCACTGTTTTATTGCCAATATATATTTAAGAGTTCACTTTTTGTCTATTATATATTACTTGTGTCCGTCCAACTTATGTATATATTTCCCCTGTTCAATAATAGATGTGCTTCGCCACACTCGCTTTCATTCATCATGCATTGCGTGGAAGCATCGCGTGACTAATTGAAGATACAGTGAAGCGGCACAAGCATATCACAGTTTTTTGCAACAAACGTTTATGAAAACTGACTCAGAAAAGAAAACTGAGATTTTTTCATATAATTTTTTTACTTTTACCTCTCATTTACAATTTATTGGGTAGAAGTATCTCGTGATAAATATAACGTATCGTGAATAGAGTGCATATGTAATATTTATTCTATTATTTTTACATCTTCAGCCATTACATCCGATGCAGAAAAAAATCATTTCCCAACGTCCTACATTTCTCTGTCCGATGTCCGTGTACTTCATTCAGTTCCGGCAAATGCTCTACTTTAATCTCTCCCCTTGGTTCTGTGGCTGCAGTGACTTCTATATATTTTGGGTTACCGTTCTGTTACTTTTGTTGGACATTTGTTATTGATTCTACAGCAAACGTTTCTGATAAAAAGTCAGTCAAAGGAAAATGTAAGTAACGTTTCCCTGTTTTTACAACAAACGTACGTAGCAATAACGCACAAACAAAACTGGGAAAATATATATTACTTAAAAAAACCCGTTACCGTAAAGGAAATCATAACTGAAAATGAACAATACGTTTCTGTGTTACAACAGTTTCATATATTCGCGTACATAAAAAGTAATTATACTTTTCTACTGTATCTTTCTTGCATATAACTTTTTTTTTAATCGTCTATTAATTTATTCACACACACACACACACACACACACACACACACACACACAAACACACACACACTCATGTGACCAGTGGCCTTCGTATGTCATAAGTATGGGATCCAATTGCTCATGTTTGGACGCGCCTCGTCTTGGATTTATCACCAGCAAACAAGAGCTGCCAGCCAGACAGCCAGCCAAGTGAGATTCCTTCATTTCGTGTGTACATGGAAGAGGAACAGGAACAGAACGCGCAAGAAGCCGAGAAAACACACAACAACTGCCAGTCTAAACTTTAAGCCGTAACAACTTCTCTAAGCCCAGGAAATATTAAAAAAAAAACATATACTTTGCCATTACCTTTGCTATCTTTCTCTCTCCTCTCGTACACCTAAATCTTTATGGAGGGAATCTTGCGCGGGTCTCTTCCTCCTCATCTACCTCTCCCTTGGCTCGTCTCCAAGTGTATAAACAAGGAAAGAAAGAAAAAAAAATAACTCGTGGGAAGTTATATTATGAGATTAGTGGAAGCTCCATTAGGCGCGTCGTGTTTACAAGTGTTTAACGTTTTCCCAGGAGTGGACGCCTCCGACTTGGTTCCAATACTCTTAATTGTCTCCCCGATACTCTGTCCCCTGTGACTGGTGGTGGTGGTAGTGGTGGTGGTGGTGGTGGGAGAGGGGTTGATTGTAATGGTGGTGGTGGTGGTGGTGGTTTAAACGGTGTTATTAATAATGGTAATGGTGATACTAGCTGAATAGGTGGGGGTCATCGTGGGTGGTGATGGAAGTGATGCTAGCGATGATGGTGGTAATAGTGAAGATTCAAAAGTATGACAGAAATGGTGACAATAATCGTGTTAAGGGTCACAGGTGTTACCACCATGATAGACGTGAAGAAAGTAGAAATGATGATCGTGGTGGTGGTGGTGGTGGTGGTTGTGGTGATGAAGGTGATGGCGAGGATGATGATGGTGGTGTCGCGAGGGCAATCTCTTCCCCTGTAAAGAGAAGGTGTTTATGAAGGCGCAAGGCCGTTAAAGAGGCATAAAAGTTGACGAAGAGGAAGAACAAAAAGAAGAAAGGAAGGGGAGGAAATGGAGAAGCAAGAAGAGGAGAGGGAGAGAGGAGCAGGATACAGATATGTAAGAGGTGGAGGAGAAGAATCAGGAGCAAGAGAAGGAGGAAGAGGAAGAGGAAGAGGAGGAGGAGGAGGAGGAGGAAGAGGAGGAGGAGGAGGAGGATGAGTAGTAGTAGGAGGAGGAGGAGAACATTTATACGAAGAAATTGCCAATTAAAATAATGAACATGATCACTCATACAAACTGAAAACCAGTAAAACAAAAAATGGAAGGAAAAATGCAAAGTATTAAGATAATTATTAAGAATGAGGCAACGAAGAAGAACAGCAACCTTGAGAACAAATAAAACTCAGAGAAAAAGGTAAAAATAACTTGATGAAAGGCGACAATAATAAGTTAAATTAAGAGACAAATAGGATAAATAAAGCAAAAAAGTCATATCAAGGAAAACACGACGCGCAACCCTTCCACGCATCCTTCTTTCCCTTCCCTCCTTCTCGACCCTCCTTCGCCAACACCACCACTACTGCCCTGCCTCTCCACCACCACCACCACCACCACCACCACCACTTCCTTCACTCATTACTATACCATTACCACCACCACAACCCGCTACGGGTGTCTACTGGGCGCCTGCCCGGAGAGCCCGTGCCTCCGTCGCTGCTCGCCGGCTGTTACCTGTGGCTGTGGCGGCGGCGGCGGCGTCCCTACACCCGCCGGGACTTGAATTGCCCGCTCCCCCTTACAGGGCCGCCTTTGAGCAAAGGCCCTGTCCCCGTATTATAGGGGTAAATCTTAAGAAGAAGAACCACCACAACCACCACCACCACTTCCTTCACTCACCGCTACCACCACCACCACCACTACTTCCTTCACTCACCACAACCACCACCACCACCACCACTTCCTTCACTCACTACTACCATCACCATCACCATCACCATCACCACCCCTACATTCTGATTCGGGAAAATTTTTCACCTGTGCCACCAAAATATACAGTTAATTAAAAACAATGGACTTTGGGTTGACTCTTCACAGCTAAGAAAAAAGGAAATATTTGTAATAGATAACAAATAATAATAAAACCATGTACTCCGAAACGGTAATTAAACTATCCTTTGGAAACACATAATGAACGAGACCAACCAAAAAGCGTAATCTCATTCAAGTGGAAACACCCATTTTCTCCCTTAAAGTAAATGGTACACAAGGGCGAGGCGCGCGTGTACCCGTCATGGAAGAATCGCCTCTACATCCTCCCCCTAAAGAGGCAGCCGCGGGGATTAGGCGAGGCGGCGGATGATTGGCTAATAATGTGATCGGTAAAGTGGGCGAGGCGACGCGGACTGCCCGGCCGCCATAGTGAAGCCATTAGTTACCCATGAGGGAGGAAAAGGAAGGGAAGTGAAGGGAGGGGAAGTAGGAAAGGTAAGGGTATAGCAGAACAGGCAGGGCAAGTTTAGGTATGTCAGGACAGGAAGAGGCAGGAAAGAAAAAAAAGGAAAGGAAAAGGATAACCAGGGAAAAGATAGGCAGGACAGAGCAGTATAAGGAAGAAAAGGTAGCAATGAGGCACCAAAAGAAAGGACGGACGAATATGATAAATAAAACCTAAGGAAGAAGGGAAAGGGAAGGGAAGATAGAAGAAAGGGGCAAGGAGATGAGGAGAGGACAGAAAAATATAAAGTTTCCAGGTAATTTGTAAGAAGAAGTAAAGGAGGACATCAAGTAATTCTGGGTTGTGCGATGAAGGGGCAAGGGGAGGACTAGGGCAGATGAGGGATCAAGGTGTGTCTTATTGTAGGTGAACCCATAGAAGAGGCGCGGCTTTGTGGTGGACAAAAGAACGAACGACGGCAGCAAGGGACTTAGTAGGGAGCTCTGGGATAAAGAAGAGAGGAGGAGGAAGGTATACGAAGGTAGGAGGAAGTAAAGAAGGATTACAGATAAAGAATGGAGGGAAAAAGATTTTTAATAAAACGTGAGAATGGGATGAGTTAGACAAAAAAGACTAGGAGGAAAAGGAAGAGGATTAGGAGTACCGAGAAGGAAAGAAAAGGATAGTGTAAAGGAGAGGTGGAGAAAGAATAGAAGTTAAAGGATTGAGAAGAGGAAGATTAAAATGGGAGGGGGAGGAGGAGGAGGAGGAAAAGGAAGTGGAGGAGGAGGAGGAGGAGGAGGAGACGGAGGAAAAATATGGAAACATGGAAATGCAGGCAATATTATAGCCTACTTGCTCATTACGAGGTTGCCAGCTTTGGTGATTTAATCTGCTCGACAGTCACGTGCCAGCAGAGCAGATGTAAACACTTTGGTATTCAGTTTTCTCCTGACGCAGCGAAATAGCGGTCGATTCGATTTTTGATGGAGTTAATGGTATTCTCACTTACAACTTCTAAGGGAAGATTGTTCCAATGGCGGATGACTCGGTTTGAGAAGAAACTCCTGTTAATGTCTGTACTACATTGCCTCGCTTGGAATGGTAGACCGCTATTAATTTTCTAGTTCTTAAATTGGTTTGTAGCTCATAAAACTTGCAGTGGTCGACGTTACTAAACTTCTTCAGGTGCTTGAAGACCTAAATCATATCCCCTCCTAGGCGTCTCTTTTCCGGCGTGAAGAGGTTGAGGGTGGGTGTGTTGTGTTTTGGTGGGAAAAAGTGGTGATAGGCCTGAGTGACGGTGGCCTTATCTTAGAGTCAGGTGTCGGGCGGGTGGACCTCTTGACCATAGGACCTAGGTGTGATTGTTTCGGCCCATGGGGGGGAGGGGCTGAGGGGGGAGTACCAGTCCGTCAGGTCAGTAAGAATGAGGTCCAGCGTGTTCCTTTCGAGCGTGGGAAAGTTAACAATTTGCGTGAGACACAGGTGGCTCGTAACGTTTGCGATGTCTAGTTCGTTGAAGTCCCCACACAGCAAGAACTATCACCGGGGTGCCTAACACGCGTAGCGTTCACTGTATTGATGAGATGGTTCACTAACGCAGGGCCGGAGGGGGAGCGGGGTGGATTGTACACTGCACAAAATATGATGTTGTCAACCTGGCGGGGGTGGCGGGTGGGGGTGGCTTTGATCCACATTGCCTCCACCTCAGCGGGGTTGAAAGTGTAACGGTACCACATTAAAACTCCACGGCCTCTCCTGCCCCCTCTGAGACGGGAAGACACATTGTACCCGTCCACCTGGCACAGCTCTGGGGTCACTTGCCAGGGTTCCGTGATTGCCACTATGTCCGGGTTGATGGTTCTCACTGTGATAATAACTTCGTCGATCTTGTTCAGGGAAGTGATGTTTGACATCAGCACTGAGGGGAGGTTGTACCACACGCACGGCGTTTCAAAGTGTGTTGTGTTTATGTGTGTATGTGTATGTGTGTGTGTGTGTGTGTGTGTGTGTGTGTGTGTGTGTGTGTAATTCACCACGGCCTGATCACGAGTTGGACTCGGCTTTCGCCAGCAGGTACCATCACGACGTGAGCAAGTGCTCATTATTGTCGATCTTTGGGTACAGCCAGGACCTCACACACCACACACCCCATCCCCCTTGCTTAAGGGGGGACACTAACCACTCCTAGTCAACGGAAATAATCCGGCCTGAGCGGGGCTCGAACCTGCACCTGTTTGGCCGTGAAACCTTGCAGCGCGGCGCTCTAACCGATTGAGCTACCGGAACGGTGTGTGTGTGTGTGTGTGTGTGTGTGTGTGTGTGTGTGTGTGTGTGTGTATATATATATATATATATATATATATATATATATATATATATATATATATATATATATATACATATATATATATTACTTATTCAATTATTGTCAGTAAATTTTTTTCACTTCTTTGTTTCTTCCTTAATATGTGAGGTGTTATTCTTTTGAGGGGCGGGATTGTGGCTTGCGGCTGTATCCCAAACTCTCATTTAATAATACATGCCTGTTATTACGAACTCAAAGAACAGCACCATTTCCGAAACCGTATGTAGCCCTTTTTAAATTCCACATAGCCTACTTCGCTTCCATTCTTCACTTCACTTCTTTCTTGGCCAATTTGTGTCATACTAATATTAAGATAAGAAAATAATAGGTTGGATGCAGTTCTAAACCCCTAAAAGTGGTTTATATAAAGCTCGCAGGTAACGGCTCTAGCTGACCGATACTTAACTGATCTCCGTAGTCTCTGAAGGGAGAGGTGCCATGAAGGCGATGGGGTTTATGGCCGGCTGGCTGTCCTTCCTAGCGTCACGCAGCCGCACTGGGGTTCGAACAGACTTGCCCAGGCTCCTCCACGGTTTGGCTTTCTAAAGGCCCGTCCACACGATCGAGCAGTGCCCTCGAGCACAGGCGAGCGGTCTGCCCGTTGACGGGCTTACTGCTTGTGCCCGCTGAAAAACTCGCTTGTGCCCGCTAGCTAGTAGTAGTTTTTCAGCGGGCACAAGCGGTAAACCCGTCAACGGGCTCGCCTGTGCTCGAGGGCACTGCTCGATCGTGTGGACGGGCCTTAAAACGCTCGCCGCCGCGCCCCCATTACTCTCCACTTTCCATTATCACTTTCCTTTTCTTCCTCCCATCATCATCATCATCATCATCATCATCACTTTACAGCTTTCCGCCTATATATTTACCCTTTTAAACCCTTGCCAACCTGCCCTTGTCATTCTTCTACCCGTTTCATGTTTTTCGTGTTGTCATTTAACACTTTTTTGTTCTTCTCACCCTTTCTTACTTCTCTCACCCTCCTCGGGCTTCACCCTTTATCATTCACACTTTTAATTCCCTTCCTCCTTTCCCCTACCATTCCATTGTCAGTTTCATACTTATTCGATGGTCATTTAAATATTTCTCGTTATTTTCACCAATCTACCCATTTACAACCCTCGTTTATAACTCACTTACAGTCATGCACTCTTAGCCCTTACCTCCCTTCACTCATTCCTTCCATCCTTCACAATTTTTCTTTCCGCTTGGTCACTTTGGTTTGATCACTGCATCCATCTGCATCCTTCCACGTTTATTACATCCATTATTTCCTCCCGCTCCTTCATCCACTTCTCCCTCCCCCCCTTTTCTTTCCCATATTTTTTCTTTCACATTCACTTAAGTTGTATTTTCCTCTTTATTCCCTTCCTTCGATCCTTCTTGATATGTTTACCTTCCATTAGTCCTTGCTGCCTCTTCATCCATTTTTGTTACTACCCTGTCGTTTCATTTCTCTCTCCTGTCTTCCCCCCGCCCTCTTGTTTAATGTATCATGTTCACTCTACTAACACTCTTTTTCACCTTACATCCGTCAGCTGCTTCCTCCATCTCTTAGTTTTAAGGACCTGGTTTGGAACGTAGGGTCTGTATGGTCTGAATATGTATGTAAATCTTCCCAATCCCCTTCTCTCTCTCTCTCTCTCTCTCTCTCTCTCTCTCTCTCTCTCTCTCTCTCTCTCTCTCTCTCTCTCTCTCTCTCTCTCTCTCTCCACGTTCTCTGTCCCTCGTTCCTCCAAGCTGTGACTGTTATAATTTCATCCTTTAACTTATTTCCTCCCCTCCCACCTTTCCTCCTTCCTCTCCGTTCATCCGTCTCGCCCATCCACCTCCCTTATCGCCGCTGCCAACCCCGGACACCGCTACAAAGGGATTCAATTAGATTATCAGAGAATTTAGTGTTGTCACGATAATAAAATAAAAATTGGCGTTCATCATCGTTCTCTAATGAAAATGTGTTTGCGGACAGTTTCAGGTCCATGTAGGTACAAATATATGTGTGTGTGTGTGTGTGTGTGTGTGTGTGTGTGTGTGTGTGTGTGTGTGTGTGTGTGTGTGTGTGTGTGTGTTTATTTTTTTATTACAACAAAGGTAGCAGCTCAGGGGCAACAATAAGAGTTGAAAAAAAAGCCCGCTAATCACTGCTCCTACAAAAGATGAAGTAAAGAGTGGGCAAAATAGAGGTCAGTTTCGGGTGGAGAGGTGTCTTGATACTCTCCTCTTGAAAGAGGTCGTCATGGGCAAGAGGAAATACAGATCAAGGGAGGCTGTTCCAAAGTTACCAGTGTAAGGGATGAAAGAATGAAGATGCTGGTAACTCTTGCATAAGGGGTTTGGGCAGTATAGGGATGAGCTAGAGTAGAAAGTCGAGTTCCAGGGAGACCGCAGGTGGGGGGAGTCATGCAGTTAGCAAATTCAGAAGAGCAGTCAGCATGAAAAAAATGATAGAAGATAAGAGAGGCAACAAGCGGCGGAATTTAAGAGGTAGAAGACTGTCAGTATGAGGAGGGGAGTTGATGAGACGAAGGGCCTTTGACTCTACTCAGTCCAAAACAGCTGTGTGAGTGGAGCCCCCCCACACATGTGTGTGTGTGTGTGTGTGTGTGTGTGTGTGTGTGTGTGTGTGTGTGTGTCTACACACACTAAAAAAAACTATCGTTACACATTCAGCACGATACAAACTGACACCAAGGACGAAGCCATTGAGAACAGGCTACTCATGTTGGTATCACTGCGTGTGTTGGGTGTGGGTTCACTTGCCTGAACCAAGTGAGCGGGACTCGTAAATGAAGCAGTAGAATTTGAACTGGCACAGTAACGCTTCATGAAACACACAGGTGGAGTCTTAGTCGAAGTGAATTAATCTGTGTTGTATGTAACTATAATACTGTAGTGTTTGGGGTGATGAAATTATGCCTAACACCTCACACATAAGTGAAAAGTGAAAATTTCGTCCATTTAGGAGACAATCTGATAAACACCTTGAGGCGATGAGTCAATCTCGATTCAGATATCAGAGTGAATCCCACTGACTGATCGCCACATACGGCTCCACTGAGCCTAGGAGGTTTCGTAAAACTTAGCTAATCCTTATGATAAATTTCTAGTGGATTATAAACTTGACTTATCACCCAAATGGTAGGATAACGTTGGCATTGGTCTCACTAGTATGGCATGCACAACTCGAGTCACGGTATTCGCTTGTCTCGAAACAGTCATTAATTCTCTAATTCTCTAATAATTCTCGGCGAGTCATTATACCAACATGTTAAAAAAATTAACTCCTGTATGCAAGCTATTTAATAGATTTAATTGATTCCTTATTCGTCAACTTAAAAAGCGCGCAAAACTCCTACTTTTTATTAGGCAATGAGGCAGCACAAGAGAGAAGGGTAGCGCAGGAGTAGATTGAAACAACCTGTAGAAGTCCATGCACCTCTGTTTAAACATTTTCTTACCAGCAATGCTTTCAGCGTTGCAATTTGAAGTTGTTGTTTTTTTCTGCAGATGCCTACAACATGTTTATGAAAGAAAAGACACGTTCAGTGGAAGCATTAGTTCCAGGATGGAACTTTATGAACTGAGCTATATCTGACATGCATTGATGGTTGTTTTTGTCTTTGACATGGGAGAATACTTCTACCCACCGCTGTTACGTATATGATATGAGCATTATTGTTCAATAATTAGTGTATATAAAGCTTAATCCAGTGGCACTCAAATCACCCCGTTAATATCATGGTGATATCTGGTATCTCAGTATCTACCTTCCTCTCTATCCCTCCCTTACGGGGGTCCTGCTGCTCCCCCAGCAGAGCTGAGGTGGTGGGGGTGATCGCACTCTTACCAACCCTACAGAGATTACCGGGTTGCTCAGTGTGAAATTCGTCGGACCCCACTGTAACGATAGTTTTTGAGTGTGTGTACCTATGTTTCAATAAGATAGTAATGTAATCACGATGTGAATGACTGAAATAGAGACAAAATATTGAAGGAAAACTATACCTAGAAGTAGAAGCAACAGTAGTAGCAGTAGTAGTAGTAGTAATAGTAGTATCATTATTGATGATAATATTATTATTATTATTATTATTATTATTATTATTATTATTATTATTATTATTATTATTATTATTTTTATTATCTGTAGTAGTAGTAGTAGTAGTAGTAATACTTGTATTAGTAATACTTGTAGTAGTAATACTAGTAGTATTTATAGTAGTAGTAGTAGTAGTAGTAGTAGTAGTAGTAGTAGTAGTAGTAGTAGTAATACTAGTAGCAGTAGTGAGATCTCATGCTTTGGGGGAGGAGGAGAGGGATATGCTAGCACTTCCTCCAAGACTGGGCGGAATGGGGATCACCAACCCTGAGAAGCTGGATGATAAGGAGAACCCATACTCCATCAGCCTTACCAGATCCCTCACCAACTGGATCATCGCTCAGGAGGCAGACGGCGAAATAGACAAAAGTGAAACAAGATATATTAAACGAAGAATCTCAGAAGAAAGACATCAGGCCCAATAGGACGAGCTGGACCGTCTAACACACAACCTGTCCACAGAAATGTGCAGAAAAATCTACACAGCACAAGAGGCAGGCGCCTCTAACTGGCTAACGTCACTACCAATCAGAGCAAAGGGCTTCAGCCTCAACAAACAAGAATTTGTCGACGCCGTTGCTCTGAGATACGGTTAGCCATTTGAGGAGCTGCCTGATCTCTGTGCATGTGGATCACCGAATGATGTCACTTATACTATGACATGCAAGAAGGGAGGCTTCCTCTGTATCCGACACGATAAGGTGAGGGATCTGACAGCCAGCATGCTCGGGGAGGCATGCCAAGACCTCACTACCGAACCGAAACTGCTCCCCCTGGACGGCGAACACCTTTGCATGAGGCACGGGTTGATGTAAGTGCCCGCGGATTCTGGGTGCGCGGACAACGGTCATTCATGGACATCTGCATATTAGACCCGATGGCTGCCTGTCACCGTGAACTGCCCCTGGAAGCCGCCCACCACAGGAACGAGCAGGAGAAGACAAGGGCATACGGTGAGAGAATCCAACATGTGGATCAGGGGAGCTTCACTAGCTCCCCTCGTCTTAACCACATCCGTCGGCATGGGCCCCAGGGCCCGATGCTTCTACACATGACTCGCGGAACTGATCTCAGAAAAATGCATCAGCCAAGGAGCCACGTTGTCGCCTGGATGAGGTGTAGCCTCTCGTTCTCCCTGCTCAGGTCGGCCATCCAATGTCTCAGGGGAGACACTCTGCCCCAAAAGCCACCAACATTTCCAATATGGACAATTAGGCCACAGTGGTGGAGAGTGACATTAGGGTGGGTCGGGTGCGACATGAGTAGTGAAGGAGTAGAAGTAGGAGAGGATAAGGGGTTATGTATAAATTTAGTGCTAATAGTATTAGTGATATGGTTCGATGCCACAGTCATTAACGAACAGAGCTGGAGCTAATGAGCTCCAATTTATGGAGCCCTCCATGATCATGTGTCGGGAAAAATAAACATGGGTGGAGGTATCTTTTTGTTTATAGAAGTAGTAGTAGTAGTAGTAGTAGTAGTAGTAGTAGTAGTAGTAGTAGTAGTAGTAGTAGTAGTAGTAATAGTAGTAGTAGTAGTAGTAGTAGTAGTAGTAGTAGTAGTAGTAGTAGTAATAGTAGTAGTAGTAGTAGTAGTAGTAGTAGTAGTAGTAGTAGTAGTAGTAGTAGTAGTAGTAGTAGTAGTAGTTATAGTAGTAGTAGTTATAGTAGTAGTAGTTATAGTAGTAGTATGCTAATAGTATTAGTGATATGGTTCGATGCCACAGTCATTAACGAACAGAGCTGGACCTAATGAGCTCCAATTTATGGAGCCCTCCATGATCATGTGTCGGGAAAAATAAACATGGGTGGAGGTATCTTTTTGTTTATAGAAGTAGTAGTAGTAGTAGTAGTAGTAGTAGTAGTAGTAGTAGTAGTAGTAGTAGTAGTAGTAGTAGTAATAGTAGTAGTAGTAGTAGTAGTAGTAGTAGTAGTAGTAGTAGTAGTAGTAGTAGTAATAGTAGTAGTAGTAGTAGTAATAGTAGTAGTAGTAGTAGTAGTAGTAGTAGTAGTAGTAGTTATAGTAGTAGTAGTTATAGTAGTAGTAGTTATAGTAGTAGTAGTAGTAGTAGTAGTAGTAGTAGTAGTAGTAGTAGTAGTAGTAGTAGTAGTAGTAGTAGTAGTAGTAGTAGTAGTAGTAGTAGTAGTTAAAATAGCAGTAGTTCCCTCATCTCCTTATCTCTGACGGCAGCACTGCCGTCTCATCTATCTCTAAGGCTGAACTATTCTCTCAAACTTTCTGTAAGAACTCCACCCTGGACGATTCTGGGCATATTCCTCCTACTCATCCCCCGTCTGACTCCTTTATGCCTGTTATTAAGATTCTTCATAATGATGTTTACTATGCCCTCTCTAGCCCCAACTCTCAGAAGGCTTATGGACCTGATGGAGTGCCTCCTATTGTCCTTAAAAACTGTGCTTCCGTGCTGACACCCTGCCTGGTCAAACTCTTTCGTCTCTGCCTATCAACATCTACCTTTCCTTCCTGCTGGAAGTATGCCTTTGTACAGCCTGTGCCTAAGAAGGGTGACCGTTCCAATCCCTCAAACTACCGCCCTATAGCTTTACTTTCTTGTCTATCTAAAACTTTTGAATCAATTCTTAACTGAAAGATTCAAAAGCACCTTTCCACTTCTACCCTTCTATCTGATCGCCAGTATGGGTTCCGCAAGGGGCGTTCTACTGGCGATCTTCTTGCTCTCTTAACTGATTCTTGGTCATCCTCTCTTAGCTGTTTCGGTGAAACTTTCTCTGTTGCGCTAAACATATCGAAAGCCTTCGATAGAGTCTGGCACAAGTCTTTGTTTTAGAAACTGTCCTCTTTCGGATTCTATCCCTCTCTCTGTTCCTTTATCTCCAGTTTCCTTTCCGGCCGTTCTATCTCTGCGGTGGTAGACGGTCACTGTTCTCCCCCTAAACCTATCAATAGTGGTGTTCCACAGGGCTCTGTCCTATCACCCACTCTCTTCCTATTATTCACCAATGATCTTCTTTCCATAACAAACTGTCCTGTCCACGACTCCAGACTGGAGGCTGCAGAACGCTTAACCTCAGACTTTGCTATCATTTCCGATTGGGGTAGAAGGAACCTTGCATCCTTCAATGCCTCAAAAACTCAATTTCTCCACCTATCAACTCGACACAATCTTCCAAACACCTATCCCCTATTCTTCGACAACACTCAGCTGTCACCTTCCTCAACACTAAATATCCTCGGTCTATCCTTAACTCAAGATCTCAACTGGAAACTTCACATCTCCTCTCTCACTAAATCAGCTTCCTCGAGGTTGGGGGTTCTGTATCGTCTCCGCCAGTTCTTTTCCCCAGCACAGTTGCTATCCATATACAAGGGCCTTGTCCGCCCTCGTATGTAGAATGCATCTCACGTGTGGGTTGGCTCCACTCACACAGCTCTTCTGGACAGAGTGGAGTCTAAGGCTCTTCGTCTCATCAGCTCTCCTCCTCCTACTGATAGTCTTCTACCTCTTAAATTCCGTCGCGATATTGACTCTCTTTCTATCTTCTATCACTATTTTCACGCTGACTGCTCAACCGAACTTGCTAACTGCATGCCTCCCCCCCTCCCGCGGCCCCGCTGCACACGACTTTCTACTCATGCTCATCCCTATACTGTCCAAACCCCTTATGCAAGAGTTAACCAGCATATTCACTCTTTCATCCCTCACGCTGGTAAACTCTGGAACAATCTTCCTTAATTTGTATTTTCTCCTGCCTACGACTTGAACTCTTTCAAGAGGAGGGTATCAGGACCCATCTCCTTCCGAAATTGACCTCTCTTTCGGCCACCTCTTTTGATTCTTTTTTTTTTTTTAGGAGCAGCGAGTAGCGGGCTTTTTTTATTATTGTTTCTTTTTTTGTGTGCCCTTGAGCTGCCTCCTTTGTTGTAAAAAAAAGTAGTAGTAGTAGTAGTAGTAGTATTTATAGTAGTACTAGTAGTTATAGTAGTAGTAGTAGCTATAGTAGAAAAGTAGTAAAAAAAAATTAAATAGTAGTAGTAGTAGTTATAGTAGTAGTAGAAATTATAGTAGTAGAAATTATAGTAGTAGTAGTCATAGTAGTAGTAGTAGTAGTAGTAGTAGTAGTAGTAGTAGTAGTAGTAGTAGTAGTAGTAGTAGTAGTAGTAGTAGTAGTAGTTATAGTAGTAGTAGTAGTTAAAGTAGTAGTAGAAGTTATAGTAGTAGTAGTAGTTATAGTAGTAGTAGCAGTAGTAGTACTAGTAGTGATATGGTTGGATGCCACAGTCATTAGCGAACAGAGTTGGGGCTAATGACCTCCAAGCTATGGAGCCCTCCATGATTATGTGTCGGGAAAATAAACATGGGTGGAGGTATCATTTATGGAGTTGTAGTAGAAAAAAAAGTAGTAGTAGTAGTTCTAGTAGTAGTAGAAAGTATAGTAGTAGTAGTAGTAGTAGTAGTAGTAGTAGTAGTAGTAGTAGTAGTAGTAGTAGTAGTAGTAGTAGTAGTAGTAGTAGTAGTAGTAGTAATAGTAATTATAGTAGAAGTAGTAGTAGTTATAATGGTACTAGTAGTTATAGCAGTAGAGGTAGAAGTTATAATAATAATATTATTATTATTATTGTTGTTGTTTCTGGTGTTCCTCAGGGCAGTGTTCTTGGACCTTTATTTGTTTACTTTTTTTTTTTTTTTTTTTTTTTGACTAGGGCATTAACCTCGAAAAGAAACTTATTTCATATGCTGCTGATACATTTCTAAACTCTTTTGTTCACTCTCTTAGCAACAGACGTGAAGTTGCTGCATCTCTGAATAGGGACTTGGGAATGATCACCGCTTGGTGTCAACTTTGAGGCATGCAGCTGAATGCTAATAAAACGCATTCCATTACCATCAGTAGATCCCGTACCTTGAATCCACCTCATCCTTGTTTGCATATTTTTGGTGAACAAATTAAAGATGTTTCTAGTATCCGTTTCTTGGGAGTCACTCTTGATTCTAAACTGACATTTGAGAAGCACATCCGTTCCATGTCTTCCACTATTGTGAAGAAGACAGGCTTATTTCGTAAGTGCTTCAAAACATTTGCTTGTGACTCAACTGTAATCAAATATTTTTATGCATTCATTTTGCCCCACTTTGATTACTGTGCTCCTGTTTGGATGTCTGCTGTCTATTGCCATTTAAATATTACTTGACAGAGCTATCAATTCAATTATATTTATTTCTCCGGCACTTGTTCTTGATTTTGATCATCGGCGTCAAGTTGGTGCCCTTAGCATTTTATTCAAAGTTTTTTTAAGAATAATCGGCATCCCTTACACAATGCTTTGCCTGATCCTTTTACTTTTGCCCGGGTCACGATATTTGCTCTTAGTCAAAACGATCTTGCTTTTAATCCT